>NC_134366.1:159259351-159413018 GCF_035582795.1 Mycteria americana
AGAGGGAATGGTTTGCATGAAAAGCTCTTGAAAACAGCCCTGTTTCTGACCAGACTATTACTATAGCTTCCTGCCTAGATATTTTCCCTTGTGTTCCCAGGTTCTTTTGCAAGTCCTCTCCTTTGAGTCAGCGAGCTTGCCCTGGCATGCCTCCCCTGGCTGGCCACGCACCTCTGGGCACCCAGAGTCAAAAAGCATATCAGGGTGAGGGGTTTTTTTAACATCTGCATGAAGAGCTGTGCCCTATTAAAAGGGAAACCAATGTAACTAATGCCTCCTAATTACATCGCGGAGCCTTCTTTAGCCTTCCAAACTAGTCAAAGCCCCAGTAATATCCATCTCATTAGATAAAGCCCAGGTATCAGTTGTTCGTTTGGAGGATTATTCTTTTCTGTGGGAACCAACTCAAATCTCTATCTTGTCTGCTGAACACAGTTACAGCCTAAATACCAGCCTCATAAAATGTATTATTTTATTGATTCCTCTTTGCATGAAACAAGAATTATTGACAAACACAGACCTCCATCAGATTCCCCAATGCCATTTTTTGCCATTTCAACCACATTTCTGAATCACATCTTGTTGACTATGAAACAAACAAGGCAGAGTATGTGTACACATGTATATGGGCAAGTGTGACTATATTATGGATGTCTGTCCTGTTACCTGTCAGATTAAATTACTTTTAATTCCCCAACTATTTACCCACCTCCTGTTCAGTGCCAAAATGGAAGTGCTGTCCCGGTCCTCCCACCTCTGCCAGTTCACTGACAATATTAAGGATGCAAGATCAAGTATTAAAAAAGTCAGGAAATTCCAGCAACGTTAACTCAGCCCCATCTATATCCTGCGCATTTTTTGGCGCACACGAATAACAAAGAGTAATACAGTGGGGCCATTAAACTGGACATTCCCCACCTGCAGTAGTAAAATTTACCAGACTATTTTAGGTATTTCCCATTCTAAGTAAAAGGAGCACTACAAGCAGAGCCGTAAAGGTAATTACGCTGGAGCAGAATGTGTCAATAGCTTAATGATGCCAACTGCAAGATTTACCTTTAATGAGGAAAAAAAATTGAAATTACAACTTATGTGCAATGTAGTAGATTGTGATTCAGTCAGCTTGAAATTTAGCAGGGCCTTCCCTAAAACACAACAAAAGCAATTAAAAAAAAGGAAAGCATGAAAATTGTGGTTCTGAGATGGTACTGTTTGACAGCTCTGCTTTGTTTATTACAGTTCAACCTCCCCATTAGAAAGAGATAGCCTTTACTGATATGCACAGATAATTCACTCTATTCAAATGTACCTGGACACAATGAAACATAAGGGTATATTTAATGGACTGGTCCCGTATGCATTCTTCAAATGTATCTTCCTTAATGTTTTTTTTTCCAGGCCAATGAGCTACTATCATTTAGATCTCTTCTGGTATCTGGTTGCTACTATACACTATTTTTGTTCTAGCTCCACCCAGAAAGGCAAAACTGTTTCCTCGCAGCAGCCAAAGGCAATAGACCACAATTCTGTTCAGCGTAGACAGCAAGTTTGGAGAGGTCATAGCTTTAAGAAGCCATACATGTGTGTATGTGGAAAGAAGGCAGTGGTAAATCTGCAGCATTATGAACTATCAAATGCTTTCTAGAGCTGCAGTAAATATTTTCTTTAACTCTATTTATTTTCATTTCTTAAAGTTACATTTTGGCATTCAGATAAGAAATCTCTGAATCTGAAACCATTACTAACACGTGGTTGCCCAGTTTCACCTAGAATCCTGAAACTGTTACGACATTGATAACAGTAATTAATTAATCTGCTGATATTTTAATTTCAAGGTATCAGTGGTACTTATTAGCCAATTTTTGACACACTGCTTAAAACAAAATACAATACTGTAATAGGAAAAAGAAAATCAGGACAAGAGAGCATGGAGAATGGAAAGCAACAAAAAAGGAGACTCCTGGAAACAGCAAAAAAAAATCAATAGTAGAATAGTACTAGTCACAACATAGATTACACGATAATCTTTAGTCTTCCTTGGCTGTGGAGGGAAACTAGCTAAGGCAGCACCCTCTCTGCTGGATTTTGTGGATCCCCTATTAATGTCCATTTTAAGTCCATTTAAACAGCCTAGAGGGAACTTCTGCACCTCGCTAAGAGCTGAGTATATCCATGGGTGGCCGAGCACTTAAAAGTGAATCTGAGTATTGCGACTATGAAGTCGTCTTAGCCTCTGGACACAGGCAATTGTAGGAATACCAAAAGTATTAACAACTGTTAAAAATATAGATGAAGAAACAGCTTGATTTTGTTGGTGAGGTCATTTGTCTGCTGTATTCTGCCTTAGCCAATAGACACATCGTTAACCTGGTACTCATTTTAGTTTGAGTTTGGTTTTAGCTTCAGTCTTTTCACTGGTTCATCTCTCTTATTAGTTATGACTATAAAAGAGAAACCATAATATTCTAACCTGCTGATGAAACAAATAGTTCATGTAAAATTAAAGTATATTGGAACAGAGGGATAATTTTGATGAATAAAATAGGATAACTGGAGAATAAATGAGATATTTCTGCAAATTTTTTACGTAAAGCATTTCTCTCTGTCAGAACTAGTTTCCCCAGAATATGCACATACATGGAGAAAATATAAAGGAAGTTTTCTATGGTCACTCAGAATTTGTTAAAATACAGTTTATTGCTAAAGGTAGTAAGTAGCATAAGAAGAGGAATGGCTAAGATGCCCGGAACACGGGGGCCGTCTGGGGTCACACTAACCAATATTACCACTACAGATACTAAGCAAAAACTGTGATTCAGCATCTCTTGTGAAAGCAGGTCTTAAGCCTTGCATCATCAGAATCTTCTGCTCTTCAGCATGGCTCTGGGGCTGGGGAAGGCTGTGCTCCGACTCTGCCCAGCAAGGCTGTGTCTGCAGGGTCCCACAGTGAGGGCACCCTCACTGCAGCTCCCCATCCCCGTCCTCACTGGGGTCCCCTGAGTGGTCCCCACTGCTGTGTCACTGATGCAGCTCTGCCACTTCTCCAAAGAGCACCTGAGGTCCCCCTGACCACTCCCTTTCAGCTGGCATTTAAAGCCTGACCTCTGTGCACTGTAATCATCTAATGACTCCACCTCGGTGACCTACCTTTCACTGCCCTTCAGCATCCACACTGGTCCTGCTGCATCGGCTTAATTAGACGAACTTGTACTCATGAAACTGGGTGAGAGAGGCTCAGAAAGCTCAGCAGAGGTCACACCAAGGGTGTGACAAGCAGAGGTGACAGCCATGGCCTACAGCCATGTTAGACTGCACCTCAATAGACTCAAGTTCACCTCTTTTCTATATCACAGGGACACTCAGGATCCCATGCTGGTTATCAATACCTGATATGTCTCAGTCATTCTCCCTCATACTGGGAACATGGCCAAGGTGCTAATGGCTGCCACTGTCAACCTCTGGTCCATTTTTATCTCTTTCCATCACTACTCTTCCATCCCTTTCATGCAGTCATAAAACCCCTTTTCCTCCAGATAAGGGATGACCAAGAGTGGGCTATGAGTTTCAGGATATGCATAAGTACCTTCATCTTCTGTGTGACAAGCTGGCACTGGATCAGAAAAGGAGCATTCTTGTTTCCATATTTCCCCACCCTACTCTCTGTCCCACACTTCAAACAATGGTCAACATCTCATAGGAAATGGTTATTCCAGATTCATGGTACAGAGGTTCAGTGTTGTCAAGTCCTGTTGCTATCAGTGTGGAGACATGCATGGTCATACTCATATTTTGGTGCTGAGCTCCTTGCTAGTTGCCATTGTTTTTCTGATAATTACATTGGTAATGTAGAGCTAATAGGTCAGCTGAGGCTACTACTGTCATAGAGCTCATGCAAGGCCATCTACTGGCTGGTCTATCCAATGTGTTTGATACTGGTGATGTCTCAGACATGCTGACACCGTTCAGAAGCAATGGTTTGCCCAGCTGGGACAAGGCCACTGGTAAAACACACATTTTAATTCAGTGATATTTTGGTCCAGATCTCTACAGTGTCTCACAAATGTGTCATCTGGGAGTGACCTGTCTTTTAAAGAGAGGGATGTCGCAAGTTCAGTAGCTGGTTTCCCACAACAGGGGCAGAACAACTTACAACCTGCTGAGGAATTAGTATGGCCTTTTTCAGAGAATATGGAGTCAGGACACCAGACCCTCATTGTGAAACCAAAAATTAATTTGCTTTTAGCCAAAATCAATCTTTATTGAGATATACAGTAAAAATAAAATTTATTGTCCTCAAAGAAGAGGGCTGGTTGGCATAAAGTAAATCTAGAAAGACACCCCATATCTAATAGCACTCAAGGGACTGTCTGCCACATTGCAAGATTAAAAGAACAACAAGAAATAATCCGAATGAAGATTTACATACAAACTGTCCCTCCTTCTGGGACAAATTGTATTAGTCAGATCCCAAAGTTAGAAGTTATTTCTATAAAGGCCACCCTTGACTAACTGCATAGCCTTTTAACACCACATATGAAAACTGTATGAACTGTAATAAGCTAATCAAGACATTAACTTTTTACAGACACCTTCAAGTTTACCAAACCAGCTTTTTTTTTTTTTTAAAGTCTCTGTTTGCTGTTTCCTCCTGAACTCCTCATTTATGTGTATATTGTCCATTGCACTTCCTGGATTAATGAAAACTTTGCCATTGGGGATTGTCTTGATCAAGAAAAAAAAAATTATAATAAGTACCTCTTCCTTCTTTTGAGCAATATATAAATTTGTTGGTTGTATGGAATTGTTATTAAGACTGGGGGATCCACGTGAGGCAGCAGTTTGACACCCCACTGTGGCACACATCCTCTGGAGTGTGAGCAGCAGCAGCTGAACCTGCGGGACTGGAGAGCAGTGTGGGAATGTTGCAGTGGGTTTCAATCCTTAAAAAATAATTAAAGTTCCACCATGTTTCCCTTTCAGTCTCAGTATTACGTTTCCAAAGCAGAAACACCCACGCAACTGTCAGTAGGACTAATGTTTCTTAGTCACTTTTGACAATCCCTCTCAGGGAGATTAGGCATCTTAGAATACAGTATCTATAGTTAATGCTTTAGACCCCATATTGTTCTGGCTTTTCTTTATACCAAAACCAAGCTCTTCTTTAACTCTCTTTTCCTTTGTTCACTGTCAAACTTTTCATTTGCTTTGTCCTTTGCATTTTTTTTCTCCACAGTGTCTCAGGGGGAGGTGATTACCACTCTTCAACAAAAGTTTCCTGAACAAGGAGATTGTCCTGCTTTCTTCTAAGCAGAGTGCATCAGTTCTAGGACACATCAGCCTTCCCCAGACCTGTACTGCATTACATCTTACTCACTGATTCACCATGTTCCACCTCCTTCCATCCCTCTTCCACCTCCTTCCACTCAAAAGTATTTGAGGCAGAGAGTGTCTTTATGTTGTGTAAACCATACATACCATTAGTACCACCTCCTGCCTTTGTAAAGAGAGAAAACAAAAATATAAACAACCCAGCACTAATTTCTTTTATCTTCCTCATGTGCATCCTCCTCCTAGCATTGGTTAAGTGGTTACATGACACTGTTTATCCCTGTTCTGCCACAGATAATGGAGTGCCCTAGTTCCCTTGCTGCTTTCCACATAGCATCCCCCTTCCAGCTTCCACTGGCCATCTGTTCTCTAATACCCACTCCTACTTCACGTGGAAAGGTTTATTTTCAACAGCAATTTAGAATACTCTTCTCTTGCTCTCTCACTTTATCTCTGTCTCTCTTCAGAGAACTGACGGCTGAATCATCCTTTGCACTGGGGATAAAAATAATTATGGAAGGGCTAGGAAGCTCCATGAGTTTCAACTTGCAGAGTTTCTGTTGGGTTTGCCCATCAAGGGGCGGGGGAGGGAGGACAGGGTGTGGTTTTACCCGTAAGCTAAAAATACAAAAGGCAAACAGTGGTTCCAATAAGTGTAAACTACACATTGTACCCACTGTTATTATTCTGTATTGGTTTACAACCTGCCTTTCATGAGGATATGATAGTGATGACTTCACCCATCACTAATACCGTGGGAATTGGTAACCATTTTACTGATGGCAAAGATAATTTGGGTCCAGGCAGAAAAGACAAATTACTTATCCAGCCAAAGAGAATGGGGTTCCTAATACTTCAGGACAAAATTAAAGCCTGGAATTGGAATCAAATCTTTGTGGTCAAGGAGAATCTGGACACAGCCATGACTGAAAGGCAAAGAAGCAGACAGCGTGGCCCAGCAGGTGCCAGCCAGCCTGCTGGCTTAGGCTGGGCTGCAGACTTGGCGAGAACATCAAGGGCTCAGGAGCAGGAGGAAGACAAAAGTCCAAACCTGGGGTGGGGGCTCTCAGAAGGAGTCTGAGAATCTCTCTAAGGGTGGGAGAGGAGGCTGAGGTGGAGAGACCATCTTGGGGTGGAGACTGCCACTGTGGGAGATGTGTCCATTCAGGGAATGTAATACCCTGTAGTTTCCAGGAATTAGGGAGGGTATTCTGAACTTGGACAATTAGTCCTTGGGAGTGTGTGTTTCACTGATGTTAATTCCATTGCTTGGTTTGTACAGATAGAGGAGAAATATTTACCTCAATTTATTTTTAACAGTGTTATGTAAAAATCTTTGAGGACCAGAACAACTCGATACTCTAGGAAACAGAAAATATCAGATTGGATTGAATTTATCAAAAATTAAAAAAAAAAAATATTTTTAAGAACTCTGCTATATTGCATAATTTGTTAGAAATTGCCAATATCAACTTTCAGTCCCATACTTCCCCTGTATTGACTTTTTCTGAAACATGATACTTTATGGATCTGAAAAGTAACAGGGAAGACAACAAAAGTATTATGTTTTTTGTAGGAAGTTCTTCCTTCTGTAGGGAAACTTATAATTAAACTGAACAAATAGTCTTATTGTGACAGACCTAAACAATTTTTTTAAATATTAATTTCTGTCTCTTCAATTAGTCCAGACTGTTGTCATCAAGATGATCTTTCCTACCTGGTCCTCTGACTATGTCATCTCCCTTTTTATAGTCTCTGAGTCATTTAACTCAATCTCTTATTAGTTTCATCTCATGTTCATTTTTTCTTGTGATTGTTTTTAAGGTTATAAGCCACGCAGTCTCTGCTTATGCTCTGAACTAATTCCTTTTCACACTTACTCATTACAAGCTTCCCTGCTCTGCTGATGGTTCCAGCTTTTATCTCCAAATCCCCTTCTCTTCTCACAGATGCTTCCATCATTTCTTCCACTCAACACCTAGGCTGAAAGAGCTCTCACAATATCATTTTGTCAGCCTTCCTCCCTTTTCTTGTTCAAATTGCTCTGAAATTCCAATTTCTACATAATCACATACAAACAGCAGTATTTTCACAATTAAAAAATAAGTCTTGTGTCACTAGGGCATATAAAACAGTGACCACATGATTACATGCAGCACCGATTTGTGACCTTTCCTGCCTCTTTCCTATCTTATAGTGCAGCCATATTAAAGTCCAGTGTACAGACTGTAACATCTTCAATGCAAATATGAATCATGGAATTTTTCCAGGATGCTTTTAGATTAGTACAGGAGAAACAACAGTAGCAGTGCATTGTATGCAGATATGTTATGTAAACTGATAATTTTAAATCTAACAATAATTTGTTGTCAATGATGCTGACAGCAAAATCAGTAGATAAATCAAACCCCTGCCCTGCAATGTCCTCATGTTTTGGAAAACATGTTTTTTTAGATTAACAAATGCAAGTTAAAAAGAAAAACATTAAGTGATTGGAAAAAGTTATGTTTATAATCATCTGCCTATTCAGATGTATTAAGTAGGTCAAGTATGTTCTTTTTGCATAGGTTTTGAAAGCCACATGCTGTTAGAGGACAAAACAAATGAGTAAGATGCAACCCCCTGAGTCCTTTATAATACTATGTGAAAATATAAGCCATCTGCAAAAGAAGATTAGAAAAAACAGAAAGTAAATAAGACATCAAATCAACAAAAAGTTTTTAAAAGAAAAGGGGCTTTGGAGAGACTTAGGAGGCTGATATACTAACAAAAATGGAAAAAAAAAAAAAGTAAACATGGTAATGTGGTAGGTTCCAAAGGTTCCTGGAGGTAGAAGGGCAAATGGTACAACATTTCAAATATCCAATTTTGACATGTTGTGTGCACAGCCAAATAGCTGGGATATCCATACAAGGAAGACTGAAAAAGATTAATAGTTGTTCTTCGTAGAATTTTTAAGTACATTCTATAACAGGATTCTTTAAAGCTCTGAAAAAAATATTTTACTAAAAGTTATGGGTAAAATCCAGGCTCCATGGAAGTCAGTGCTTGTAAGTTTTTCAACAATATCTGTTCTAATTCTTATCAAATTGTATAGCAATCTATTAATATTGGGAATTCTGTTGTATTTCTGTTTTCTGAATGTTGTACATTTTGGTACTCACACTGTTGTTTGAAACAGAAGACGTAATTCAAGTGCTAATTCGAGCATATATACTACCTTTATATTCAAAACTGTGAAAAAATTTTTGCACATACTGTGCCAGTATTTTTGCAAATTGTTGAAAGATAAAATGTATGTAGAATACGTCAGCCAATGGTTGTGGTTTGGGTAAAATGTTTTATAAAAGTGTTCTTTTTTCCAAATAAAATGTGTTTCAGATTTTAGCTGCAGAAAAATAATAGATATGATAAACGGCACCTATTTTTAGCTGTGCTTACATTAGTTCCAGAACTTTTTTCACAAAAAGATATATAGTTCTGATCCCTCTGTTCTTCTCTGCTGTTGTAAATGGATACAATAAGAATTGTAGCTAGTTTTATACGTCACTTGTAGAGCAGCCTTTCTTGAGGAGCTTCTTAAGCAGCTTTTCTAAAAAATATGTAATGGAAAAAATAACTTCATCTTCAGAAAAACAGAGAGATAGCTCGTATCATCATAGTCATCACTATAAAAATGGTCAGAACACCAGTCTTATGACTGAGCCTTCCTAAATAAAATGAAATAAAATACATTAAAAAGAGAAATAAAATTTAAACAGAAGTTAAATATAGGAGGAAGAAAAATGTAAACATTAGGAATACTCTGATATCACTAAAAATAATTATCACTCATTTAAGATGTTTCTTTTGCATTAAGCTTTTTTCTACATATGCAGTTGAAAAATGGAGTAAGTAACTTTATTATTTTCACTGAACAGCATAAAGCAAAAAGGATTAATCTCAAATCTTGGACTGAGGTCTGAACTGACCAGCCTAAGCTAATGTTTTAATCAGAATAGCAAGGCTCTGCTGCAGATCCCGCCAAAGAAAGGATTTCCCATAAAAGAACCAGACATAATAAAAGAAAATTACTTTAAATTACCCTGATCTTCCCTCTGACTCATTCTGGGATGCTTTCTAACAAGCCAGGACAAATCTGAAAGAAAACCCAAATAAATATTTGTTGTCAGATTTAATATCTAGTAGATATTATTTCTAAAGAAACCAAGTTATTTAAGTAGCCTAGATTCCAATGTAATTCTCTGAAGAAGACATGTTTAAGGCAAGGGGATGTAAAGGTAATGGTGTAAAATAAAATTAAGCGAGAACAAATTAATAAGGAGAATTACAGGGTCACATTAAGAACTGGACCATCGAAGTACCTTGGTGATTGCTAAGAATGGTAATCCCATTGACTAAGAAAGGAACTCACCTTCTGAAACTAATAATTTCTCTTAAAAAGTAGTATCCTCCTTGCTGATGAACACTAAAACTTGTAAGCTACCAGTTGCCCTTTAGACTTTCAGACAAGTGTTTTTAAGTAAGTTGTTATTAAGAGTATGTACCACTAAAATATCTCACTGAATTTGTGTTAACCATACCCAGAGAATCAAAATTAAAGTTTCTTAAAAAATGTAAGCTGCCAGACGTTGAGGCCATTGAATATGAAAATCTAACTCTGTGGATACAAGCTAGTCCTCCCTTGATGTAAGTATCCTGCTTTTATATTGAAGTAAAGCATGGTACTAAAAGAAAATACACAGTTCTTGGTTTTGTTTAGCTTTTTTGATATATTTTACAATGAGACTTTCAGACAACCGCTTTTGTTTTATTGCTGAGATAAAATACAAAACTTAGACGTTTGAGAAGAACAGCAATGTTATTTTTTGACGCAAGCATGCCAAATTTGGAAAAACAACCTGAAACGCCTGGCATTTTCCCTTAAATATTTCAACAGCAAATACCTCTCGAAGTTGGCATTAAGGAAATTAGCTTAACAGCTGAGACTAGCATATCACCCAGTCATTAGATTCTTTTTGTACCTGAGACAGTGAGAGAGACATGGGAACACATCTTGGGAAAAAAATTGGATTCGGGAATGAGACACAGAGTATGGCTAAAAGGCTCTGTTAAAATCTCCACTTACAATTCTCAGCCTTTCACAGAGCCTTCAAGGGAAACCTATTATACGCACAGTTTAATTGGCTAAGGAGAGTGTTAGGCTATTGGGCCAGTACAGACTTACTATAATAAACAGTGTGCTTAAAGAGGTCAGCTCTCCCAGTGATGTCTTGAGAGGAGATACTGACTCTGCATTTTTAAGAAGCCATTTATTTGTAGGGAAGCTGATTAAACCAGCCAGGCATTGTATGTCCTCTGCCTCTGGGAAGGATGGCAATAGATTTTTAATAAATGCATAATATTTACTGAGCTCTATGAATATTCAGAAACCAAAGTGTTTAAATTCTGATTATCTTTTGTAACTGCTTACCAGCCCCAGAGTTTTAAGGTTTGTCAGCATTTCTGATTCGCTGGGTAGGCAGAGCAAAACACTAAATCTAAAGAAATCCTTCCAACTATTATTAGTTTACAATGATATTTTTTGAACTATCAACTATTGGGGGACAGCCATCTGCACACAGAATTCACTTACATATAGATTTATACACTGATTGATATGTTTATTAATGGTTAGTGTACAACCCAGCAGAAAATTCCTTTGAAATGTACCAGTTTTCCCTGAAATATGGAGAGCGGGCTGTAATATGCACTAGGATAGCAGCAGCAGGACTGTAGGAAGAGCCCTCTGCCATAATGTGTGGTCCTCTCAAGGGCAAATAAATGCAGTTGTGCCATTCTCCTGTGTTCCTGCTGCACCTCGTTTCTGCCTCGGCGTCATGGTCCCTTTAAGCCTCTGTTTTGTATATATATTCCTGAAATTAATTTTTTGGCCATGAGACTGGAAGCTGCAATTCATTTCCCGATGATGTCCAGGAGGTCCGTCATGTCCAGAGAAAGCGAGCAAAGCCGGGGCTGGGGCTGGGCTCCTGAGAGCAGACAAGTTGCCGTTAGGTGAAACCCATCGCCCTTCCACGAGGATGGGAAAGCGTCTCTGCAGCGTCCCCACAGCCGTGCGACCACGCGCGCGGCTGGGGAAAGGAGGGCACCGGTCGACCGCTGCGGCGGCTGCCCGCGCGTGGCGCGCGGTTGGCCCAGGAGCGCCGTAGCCCGGGTCCTCCGGTGCCCGCCCGCCCGCTGGGCGCGGGGAGGTGACTCCGCTGCTTGGGCTGTTGACAGCTGGGGGCTTCTGAGCATGGCACAGCAGCGTTCATTTAAGCACTAGGGGAGCGTAGCTGATGAAAACGTGGCAATTAGGCTATTTAGGCGCTGCAGGATTAAGGAGCAACTGGCAAGGAAATTGGAGGTTCTGCCTTTTGGAGGTAGGCACGGCAGTGAGGGGTCGAAATGATTTTGTGGTTCTAGCCCTTGGGGCCTGTCTAAAGTTGCTGTTCTATTAATTATGCAGTTTTTTACAGGTATACAGAAGATGAGAGAGTTTGGCATTTTCTTGCCTGCCCTGCCAGCATTTATTCTTTGACAAGACCAGCCTTGTGTAAACAGTCTGAGCCCAATGGTATTTGCTTAACATTTTAATTGGGAAATATTTTAAAGGGAGGGAGCTCGAGGTGTCCTTTGTTTTCTGCCTGGTGGTTTCCCATGTTTCTCATGAAAGGGAACAGACTCAGCTCTTTTGTCTATTCTCTGTTTTCTTCTTGCGCTAGCATATTAATAAGACATCAGAAGGCACTTAGCTATTTGTAACAATCCACCATATAGCCATCTTTGTGGTAAGGGCAGGCCTGCCGTCTCTTGCTCTAATCATGCCGTAACTGTGAAAGGCATTGCTAAAGCAGACTGTTATATTACCTACAAATCTGTCATTTTCTTAACAGCCAGGAATAATTGTGTACATTTATCTTTCCATTTTCGGGAAAATGGTGAGAAACATGTGTTCCATCACAACAAAACTGAGTGCAACTCCAGCTTTTTTTTTTTTTAATACATGATTTTCATCTCAGAGTTGGTGTTTAAACATTTGCAAGGGACATCCTCAAGCGGAACTGTTATTTTTGTGGATTGCTGTTGTTGCTAAGGCAAACAGACGTGCTGCTTGTTGAGAACAGCATTTCGATCAGGGCGCTTGGCCCCTCCGGGAGGTGCTTGGCATGTTCAGAGCAGCGACCCCGACTTCCCGCCGAGCCACGCGTAGCTCCGCTTCTGCTGGCTGGGCCACGGGAGAAGCTCCCTTTCGGCACACCGTGTACGAGCTGTTGGCTACAGACAGCAGAGACCAGGGCTTGAATCTCAGCTGTGCGAGCGCAGTGTCTCCAGCACACAGCAAGCGGGTGGACACCACTAATTGGACAAGTCCACTGCCGCGCGGGGCTGCCAGCTGGCAGGCACAGCACCTCCTCGTGTTAGCATTACATGCTGTAAGGTTAATTCCCCCAGCGCCGAGCAGGTGTTTTGTAGAAGGCTCAGCTGGGATTTCCTAAGATCTCAGCAGATCCGTGCTTGAAGTGAGAGTTACAAACGCTGGGATCGTTGCTTGGGTCTGCAGGAAAGGAGTTGTTTTCACTTTCTCACGCTCAGCCTTCTTTGAAGGGGCTGCAAAAACTGCCGTCGAATTCTGCCTCATCCCTAGACAATTCGACCTGGTAGGCAAGAGCAGCGAGGACGTGGCCTCCTGCTAATCGTACAATTACAAATGGATCTTTTCTTTATCTTAAGCAGAACAATTATATTCTATGGATATCTTTATTGCCTCTGATAAGAAAGATTATGTTTTCATGTACAGTGTGTTGCAAGTGTTTTACGATATGTAGGGTTTTACAAAGCACTCAGAACTAAAACCTGTGGGGGAAAAAATCCTCAGCAGATGTAAATCAATGTAGTTGCACCAAAATCAGCTGGGAATCTATCCCTCTATATCTTTATAGTTCAGTCTCTCAGTATCTTTATAGCTCACTATATCTGCATGAAGGGCAAACACACTGAAATGAATGTGTATCTTTGACTGCCAAAAGATAACTAGTAATTGTCAGAAGACAATTGTTCTCTGTAAGCTGAAAATTCAACTGAAGTTAAATAAGAATTTTAAAACAAAACCTGAAGAATAACTGAAGGGTTTTTTTCTGATGACTGAGGAATTTTTCTGCTATTACTTTACTGCAGGAACTTTTGTTTAACAGCTTGGATCAGAGCTGCCTGGAACATTTTTCAGGTTCAGAAAGAGTTTGGAAGATATGTTTTTCTAAACTTCTTGTCTTTTGATTTATGGGGGCAAATTTAGAACTAGCTCATTAACAGTTTTGTTGCTCTGTGGAGGGGATCAGAAGTGTGTTTTGCCCATCAGGCCAGTATGTTAAGGAGTTGAGGACTTGCTAGAAACCCATGATGTACCTTATATGAGAATTTTTTATGAAAGAATTTTACTAATTTGCATCCAAAGCTCTTTGTCCCAGTAAATTTTACAGTTCCAAATCCTGATCCTCCAGTGCCTTGCATTTTGAATCATATGTTAAATTTTAGCTAAGCATGTGCAAAAATGGAGCACAAGTTACTCATGCTAGTGTAAAGAGAGGACTATATTTTACATCCTCATGTATTTGACTCTTACAAACGCTAATGAATGGATGCGAAGAAGAGGTGAAGCAACAAAGAATCAGAACTCTTGCTTCTGATAGTCAGCTTTCTCCAGCATGACTGTAACACTGAGTTTTGAAATCCCTCATACAGCCAGGCAGAGGAAAACCAACTTCATAACTCAGCAACAGAAACTACATGAAGGCCCTTTCGAAAGTCAATGGGTTTTAACTTAGCATGTGCTTAAATGTTGTGTTTAAAGCTAAATACATTCTTAAAGGCATTACTGAATCCATAGTCAGGAAATAATGAGGCATAATTATTAAAATGGAAATGTCTCTTTCTATTTTAAATAATTTCGTCTCATCGTTTCTTAAGTATGGTTTCAATGACGCACTTGAAAAGCAGTTAACTTTTGAGAGGTGTCTACTGGAAAGGCATATGGAAACTCCCAAAATATTTTTTCTCACATGTTTAAATAATAATTGTCTTTCCATTTAATATCAAAACCTTTCATTCTGCTGCAGACCAAATACATGAAATATATGGATGTTCTTCTTGGATGCTCTTCTTTTCTATTTTATTGTCGTACTAGTTTGGCATTACTTTCCTATAGATATGCTTTTTTTGCTAAACTCAGCATTGAGCTCCTACAGATCTTCCCTTATTTTCTGATTAAAAAGCAAAGGTCATATTAAACTGACTCTTGCATATCACTTTCTGGAAAAGGTAGATTGAGCAAAGCATGAGTTTATCCTCAGAGTGGAAAGATCCTCCCCACAGAGCACTCAATTGTGGTATCCCAGGTGCTTTGACATGTAAATGGAACACCACAGGCATTAAATAATTGGGTCAGATATCTTCAAGATCTTTATTCTACTGTCAAACACAATTTAGATCAGATAATTTCCAAAGTTAAAAGAACTTGCTCCTGCTCCCATTAAAGTCAAGAGCAAAATTCCCCATTGGTAGCACTCTGGGCAGACCGAAACCTAAAGACATTATTTTGTATTGCATTATTTGGTCTTGTCTCACACTTTTTTGAATGGATGAAATGTTATTCCTGTAATATTTTTAAATTTCCTGATTGATTCTTGAATTTGCTACTATCTGATTCCTTTAATCTCCGACTTTCCTTCAGTGGCACATTTTGTTGCAGATCCTGCAAACTCTTAGCATGAGCAATTGATCCTCTTAATCCTCTGGTGTATTGGTGGAAATTAGCAAGGCCTTTGGAGAAATCAAAAGCAAGATCACAGTGTCCTACATGCTCATAAAGATCACTGCCCTGCAAACACATGATAATGACTTTGTGCATAGAGCAATTTCATTGCATTCAGAGCTTTGATGCTACAATTTACTTCGTGTACTTGGAGCCACTTTGAATATATTGGGTTTCCTCACAAGTCCGTGAATAATAAGGATTGGGGCATAAGATGACTTCTTAAGGAGTAATAAATCAGTGGCATTAAGTATGAGAAGTTCGCTCTTTGCAAAGCTCCTTTGAAGTGTAAATGTTTGGGCATCATTTTGTTACTAGCCTGTTTTGTTCTCTCAAGCTCAGCTGGTATGATAACACTGAGTTTTAGTAGAATGACTAAAAGTGGAGAAAAGCTCAGCAGATATTTCAAGCAGTTGAAAGTGATTTTCATGCCATTATGAATACTGATGATCCCATTGGGGTTTAATTTTTCCAGCTTTTTTTTTAAACAAACATGCCAAAGCTAGAAAATTCAAATAACTTCTGAAATAAATATATTAACCTAAGCAATCACAAGGTGTATTGTAGCAGTAGGGCAGTAACATCACTTTTCAAGAGCTAGGAGGAAATATTCAATGTATCTCAGAATAGACAGCAGTCACTTTCTATTTAACATTCATATTAGGATTCACAGAAAGACCTATTTTGGTAAAAAAAGTCAGATTCAGAAGAAAATCCTTGCATGTGAAAAATTTAACACCGTCTATAGCCTGGGTTATGCCATTCCCTCACTACTATTTTATGAATACTTCTTTTCTACAATTTTGAATAGTAGAATAAATTTCAACGGGGTGAATTAAATATGTGATAGTAATATCAGGTAATTTTATATAATTTCAGAAGAGTTCTATTAGAAAAACTACTAAAAAATACTTTCGTATCCAAAATATTATGATGGACTACTTTTATTTTAAAACTATAACTTTAATTATTTTTTTACTTTGATTATTAATTTGATTTCTTCTGAAGAATTGCTTGGGTAGAAAAAAGTAGGGAGAAAATTGTGCCAAAATTATATCAGATCAAGTTTTCTTCGTGATTAACTCAGTTGAAGAATCGGCTCTAAATTTTGCAATAATATAACTGAGCATGAAATGTGCCCCCACATTATTTTCCTCTGAAATTCAAGCACATTTTAGCTTTTAATTTTTACAGCATTTACGGCACTGCTGAATACTTGTGCAGACAAGAGTTTATATTCTGTTGAGGAAAAGTGTCAATTTTGCGTAAACTAAATTATGCATGTTAAGTTTTGGAACCATTTATTTTTTCTTTGAATGATACAATGCTCACATTAAATATAGATTGACCCTGGGAGGAAGTAGCATGAGCCAGTGATTTTTCTGTGTTGTGGGAACTAGAAGACCTGGGTCTGTTTCCAATTCTGCCACTTAATCGTTATATCACCTTGAACAAAGTCTCTCTAACAAAGTCAAATTTAAGTGCTTCATGTTATCCGTCCAGCTTCATATTCAGGCACTTAAATATGCAGATATTTATGAATGGGGGAGTTAAACTATGCAGAGAGTCAGGCTATTTATTTTGATATCTTAATATGAATTTTGCTACACATTGTCAGGCTTTCGAATTTCAAAAACTTGTCCTGAACTTTTTTATGCCATCTGGAAAGGAATAACATAAGTTCTTACCTAGCAGGAAGGGGTGACTGTAAAACAAGGGACATCCTTTCATGAAGGATGTTCATGATACGTTTTCAAATCTTCAGAGGACATCTGTGACTTATAGGAGAAATTCACTGTTATTACTAGTACATATGAGTATTGCAATGGTTCTCTCTTAGTGAAGCATTTCTATCCATAGTAGGATGAAGCAGTTCCCAGTAAACTAGAAACTGGGAAGTTATCAGAAGAGAAGATCCTGCATGAAACTTTGCTTTGGAAAATGGCTCAGAAATAAGAGCGAGGATCTAGAAGGAGGACAGGAAAGTTGAGCAGTTGTGAGTAGGGGCTGGAGAAAAGCAAATGTCAGGAGTAGGACTGGGACAGAAGGAAGACCCACAAAAAGATCTATGTATATTTAATCCCTAAAAACATTTAACACCTAAGTGAAAAAAAAAACAACCCACAAGTTCTTGTTTTCCCTTTTCTGTCACACCAAAGTAATGGGCACAACCACTCTATTAGCCAGACCTTGCAAGGGAGCAATCTCTGGACTAAATGGAAAAATCCAAATCCCTCATGAGAGAGGAAAAGGGAATCTGAGGGTGAGTCCCCCGACAGCCAGGGCAACCTGGTGTTCCCCTCCCTTTAACCCAAGCTTCGCTGTGCATCACGGTCAGGATACAGCCCTGAAGCGTTGCAGTACAGAGGAACATGGAGTTATGGATTGCAGGCAACTGTCAGAATATGGTTCTAATTTGAAAAATCCCTTTCATGCGACTAGGCTGCACCAGGATAACAAAGCCATGTGGTTATGCTACTATATCAGGATGAGAACAGATTGAACCTGTTAAACATATGATCGGTCCTTCTGCGAACAGAAAGTGTTGTTCTCCCAACCCCCGGTTTGATTTCTACACTCGCTATGCCCTGTTCTGCCCTAAACACATGTCAGCCCATGCTTGAGTGCTCATTTCAACACCGGTGTTGTGTGAGCAGCTGTGCTCACATCTGTTGACAATGAAGGGATTGGAGTTGTCGAGGTGCCGTACTCCTTTGCTTTCGGTCTGCCTGTAACGAGGACCACAGCCAAGATGAATACTCTTCTAGATCACTTTGGGAATTAAACGCTGCAGCACTTATGTTACTGCTCTGCTATGCCATTTGTCTGTGCCTCTGTGACTGCTTGCTTCCACTCTCGCGATGACATAGCCCTGAACTTACAATCCTACACTGAATCCTTTACACTATTCTATCACAAACCTCGAAAACCCAGGTACCGACAAGAGCAGAACTCTTCTTTCCATGATACCATGACAGCTGGTGTGTACCCAGCTTTTCTTCTCTTTTTTGCTTACTTTGTGTTACATGTTCTACGTGCTTTTGTCTCCCTCCTCTGCTATCAGTGCCCTGAAGGCCAGACAAGTAGTCCAGATCAGCAGATGATACAAGTCTAGAAAGGCTACTGTCTACAATCAGCAGAAGAGAAATTCAGTGTTTCAGGGCCTGGGGTATTTAAGTCATTGAGCTGTTGGCGGAAGTTATGGATTTCACACTTTATATAGTATCTGCTCAGGTCCAGTCTTATTCTTCTGCAGCCAGGGAGCCTTAATCCTAATTGTGGGAAGGTGTCCCCACACCTGAATCAAACTCTACATTCATGAGTCATGTCAAATTCACGCAAAACTGTACAGGACTTTGAAGCTTAGCTGTCTTGATACAAAACCATTGACTGTTCAGCGTATCTAAATTTATGTATCTTCCACAAAGTAAGATAAAGATTGGTTTTACACACCATCTCCTTCAATTGAACTGAATTTCTGAACTGTTAAGCTATATACGTCTTCAGAACGGATTTCAAAGAGATGATGCAACGACAAAACATGTTAACAGTTCAAGATTTTACTTTCGTGCAACAAGATTTGCAACACATTTAATACAACTCTATACAACTTCACAATGGGCATCTGTTTGAATGTACAGCTCACCATCACGTATAATGAATTCAATTTCCTAAAAAACGTTCAAATAACACCCAAGGCAAAATGTAAATTGTCAGAGCTACCTTTCTTTCTAGGATCTAAAGTGAACCTTGCATGCTAACGTGCCTTCTCTTCTCTGCCATCTCCCTCACCACACACACAGAATCACAGAATCACAGAATCGTATAGGTTGGAAAAGACCTTTAAGATCATTGAGTCCAACCGTAAACCTAACACTACCAAGACCACCACTATACCACAAACACACACTTGTTTCCTACCCTGGATATCATTCAGGAATATAAGAGTAGGAATAATAACTCATACTCTCCTTGTAGCAGAGATAAACTGAATAATTTATAGGTTGCTTATTGGACTGCTTTATTCATAAGTGGGTGTGGTGTGACTTACAAAGGAGGTGCTCAACCAATGCTAAGTCAAGGTGAATCACAGATCTGATTTTGAAAGTGATGAGGTTGTGGTCATTTTTGTCTCCTGATGCAATTAATTTCCTGGTTTGGGACACATAACGCTGTATCAGGAAGCTGAACTGGGTAATATGTTTGTCAAGGAGTGAGACCTGTTTTCCTAAGCAGGTTGTTCATCTGCATTTTGCACCAAAGACAATACCTGTTTGTGGGTATTAGATAAATAATTATTTTTACACATATTTATCTCTCCCTCATCAGATACTTACTTCTTGTATCTGTGCATATTTTCTGAATCTAAGCCACAACCTGATAACAACCTTATGTTTACTACCTTATGTTTACTGTACTTTAATTGTGGTTCCATAGTGTGCTTGACTTCTTTCTTCCAGCAATGGGATCTTCATCTATGACTGTGTTCTCATAGGTGGTAAAACTAATTAATGGAATAGTATTATCTGGTAGGCACATTGTTTTATCATTGGCTTTTAAAGAAACATGCTATACCATTTCAAGGTCGTGGGGCCTGGGACCACCTCTGTGGTCTGTGTTAGCACAGCACCTAGTGTAATGGGGTCTGGATTTCCCAGGTGGTATCACAACACAAATGAACAAGTGATGATAGTAAAATGGTACCACTGAAAAGTTCCAACTGCCAGTGATCAGAGCTGAAATTAACTCCCAAGCTCACTGGCAAAGAAAAGCCTGGAGTTACTACATATAATAAGTGAAAAGGAGAGAATCAAGCTCTTAATTTGTAATGCATGAACAATGAAAATTTGATTAAATGAAAGCTCCTGCTACTAGGTTTCGGCTTCAAAATGATTGCTCCAGAGGGTTAGGGTAGAGAGGGTAGCTCATAATTAGTATACTAGAAAAATAATGCAAATAAATAAACAACTCTCTCAAAGGCAAAAATCCCAGCGTTACATAACTGATGCTTAGGAATGACTGCTGGCTGGAAAGGTCTTTGCAAAGTTTCATATTCATTATCCTTGAGGCAAAGAGAATTAAAATAAAGCAGAAAAGAGAGCCTCAAGAAGACTTCAGTGCAGACAGCACAGACTCAATTTCCATCTAAAGTAATGGTGTGAGCAATCTCACACCATTACTCCCAACTCCAATAAGTTCATTGTGTCCGCATTACTGCCTGCAAGCTGCACACACAAAAGGAGAAACTAAGGTTTCTCTCCCTGCCCCATCTCATTTGGATAATGGAGTTCAGTATGATGGGAGTTTTCATGTCATGGATGAGCAGCCTAAGTGATAGAGAAATGAAAAGTTGTCAGCAGCCAAAGGCATAGGTTGGACTGACACAGCATTACCACACGAAGCCAGAGACACTCAGGGAAAGTAAAATCCTGCTTCTAGGACATAGAGGTCCTGTAGGCATAGGTTTACAGGAAAAAAAAGTTATTTCCTTTGTGCATTTGCTGCTATAAGTCATCTATGGAGGCTAGAGGAACACCTATTTAAGGAAGATTTAAAGCGAAAAGAAAACCCAGACTGTCAACACACTGTCTCATGTAAGTTTTAACTGGTTCTCCTCTGCTTAAACCAAATAATGGCCTATATAAACAGAGCGAGGTATATAAACATCCTATATATAGTACATTCAGTTGAATAAACAGTTTGCATATTAATGTAAACGGCTTAGGTGTTTTAATGTGCTGGTGCTATAGCAGGTTCTTAGTTACAGTCTTCAGAACTCAAAAGGGAATGTGTCTATTCAGGCTTTTCGATTAAAAATAAATATACTCAGAGATTGTGACTATTTTCTCCCTTGATCTTACAAATTCTTTTCTCAGTGCTATCCATCAGTTTCACAAAATTATACTTGATTGGTAAAAGCCTTTATTTTTTTTTCATCAGGAGGTGACTGGAAATAGTGGTAGTGTGGGTTTTTTCCCCGCATTATGAGTCGAAACATGCATACTTAAGGTTTATGACAGAGGCAATGTCATTCCCTGCTTTCTAGGAAAACTAAACAAAATACAGAAAAATGCCTCATGAGATATTTGCAATTTGCCTAAAAAGGAAGAAGAAATTTGGTAGAAAATTGAATCTGGTAATTGATTCTTTGGTGTTACACATCAGCTGGGGCTGTGTCTACAGAATTTCATCACTGGCTGCCTTTAAACTCTGCCGTTTAAACCTTGCTGTATGGTTGGTTACATTAAATACATTCTCTTCTTTATGTGCAATAACAGGGGAATCTCAGAAGAGGCCTTCCCAAGTCTGTCATCAGCTAAATTAGGAAATGAAAATTGATTCCTAGGAGCCATGTTACAACAGTTATGGGTTCTTTTAAGAAATTCAGCATTCAAAATACAGCTCAGTGTCACTAACTGCAGAGCCATAAGCACAACCAACAGGATTTAAAAAAAGGCCAGGGGCGGGGGTAAGCCACGATGCTGCAGCATTTATTTCTCTCTTAATTACAGGTGTCGATGTCTCTGCCATCTGGCCTGTCTCATGACAAAGTCTCAACAGCCAAAAAGTGCAGAAATAAATAGACAATTAGTAAAATGCATTGACTGCATGCGCTGCTGAGTAAGCAACTGTTGCCAGCACTAAAGCAGTTTCCTCACCCACAGATCCTAGTGTAATTTCTCCAATTGCTCTATTAACACGCAGGACTAGAGTTTCCCTTCTGTCAAAGAGGGAACCAAATGGGGATTTCAGGAGGACTAGTCGAGTCATCAAGAAGAGTTCAAGCCCAGACTAACAAAAGACTGTCACTCTCTCTGGTGCTCAAGTAAGCTTTACAACTGGTTTCAGCAATTAATGTATAGTTAATTTATTTTCAACTCAGATAGATATCCATACACTGCAGTACATCTGCATAATGTCACCACTTTGTAGCTGATACCGGGGTAGAAAACTATAGTGTGGTAAACATTCAGGTCTAGATTCACTCTGCCAAGTTTTAGGGTCCAAATTGTGGTGCCTCCGTCAGGAATTTAGTTCCCTTGTCTGTCTCTAGAGCAGATGAAGAGGACCAGGTGCCTTGAGAGAGGGATTCAGCTCAAATATAAGATGAATTGCCTCCAGAAGCGACTGCCTGTGAACACTGACCAAGTCCCAGTTGGATGCCAAAAGCTCGTAGGGTGGATCCAGACTACCTGCTTGTGCAGCTGATGCTGTCTGCGCCCACAGGTAGCTCGCTGAAACATGGGGACGAAAGCAGAGATATGGCTTATGAATCAGGTAGCGTTGGGTGTGCATCAGTTTATGAAATATGTGCTGACAAGAGCCCATATCTGCAAACCCTCTGGACTTCATTGTGTATCCCTATAGTGCCAATGAGTGAAGCTGGCCCAGCTGGAAGCCAGGATAACCCGAGTATTTCAGACGTGATACTTATCCCCTCTACGCAATACACGGAAACTATAGAAAAGCAGAGATTTTTTTTAGAAGGCTGCTCTGACTGCTAAGCGACACAATAATGCTGGCAGCTTAGTTGTGCGTGATGTGGGACTAACAGTCCTCAGGTTGCTCCTCTCATGAGCTCCAGTTTCTGGTTTCATCGAAACTTTGTTGGTTCATGTTTCACCTTGCTATGATAAAGGACGTCATCTGTTTTCAGATATGTTCATGAAACTTCCATTGACATCACCGGGAGATGTACATGAGTAGCTGACACCAGGATTTGGGCCTTAAAATTTTATGGTGCCCTGAGGAGCTGTTTTTTTGTATTTTGCTTGGTTTCATCTGTGACTATCCTGGGATACAGCTGCTCAACCAAACAACAAACATACTTCAGGAACTAAAACTGTTCATGAGACACTATCTAGTACAAATAAAGGTGCCTTCAGGGTATGAAGCATATATATGGAATTTATGCAACATTCATGCATTTGCTTTCCATTACTAATGTTTTTCTCGTGTGCTCAGTGAATTACTCCATCGTGGAATTTATTCATGAAAATATTAAAGCAGAAATAAAGCATGGGGTGGGGGGAGAGGAAAATATCAGGAAATATACGGGAATATTGATAAACTGTATAACAAACAGTTGCACAAATGATCACAATAGATCAGAAAACACTTCTACATATCTCCTCATATTCTGACTAAAGAAAAATTGATTAAACCTACAGTATGCCAGAGAATATCATGAGCATGATACCATTTTCCTCTTAAGTGGAGCAATCTGTTTTATGGTAAATGATTGCAAAAAATTGCATTAGATAGCTGTTTAGTCCTGATAATAGATTAAAAGCTGTATCATATGACCAACGCACTATCAGTCCAGTGTACAACAGTATTGCAGTGGCAATCACAGATGAGAAATGTGACACTGAGAATCCCTTTCTGGGGTCCCTGTCCCTCAGCGGCTGCAGAGCTGTGAGCGGCCATGCTGAGTTTTCTCCCTTTCTTCTCTGGGATCATTAGGAATGTGATTCCCACTCAGTCTTGCACTTACCTAAGAGGAAGGCCTGTCATTACATCTCCACTTGGTGCAGGTGGAACAAGGAAAGGTAAACATCAAAAGTTGACATTCTTGAAAAGATTCATAACTCTTACTGCCCAAATCTATCTCCAGGGGAATTAAATGCAATCTCTGCATAAAGTTGTGATCCCAGAAGTTACTAGTGTAAGTGGATCCCAAATCTTATGATTTTGGGGTTGGGGTTGTAGCAGAATTAAGATTTTCTGTAGTCACCTATCACAAGATTCAAAAGCAAAATGCAGATTTCAGATGCTTTCTGAGCCGGCCCATAAACCACATCATGGTTTACACTGTCATGGTATAGCAAAGATATTAGGTTAGAGACTAATATGTCTGTAGATATTAGAACAGGAATAAAACTAATAAGAAACAATGGCTGGACTATAAAACCAGTAGCTGGAAGAGACTCATAGTACAAGCAAAACACATACTTTTAATTGATTAGTCACTGAAACGAGTTAATGAGGGAAAACATCTGCATGTCTGAATTCTTACAGTCAGTGCCTTTGATCCATGTTAGTGTCTTCCAGTTGATGCCTTTCTGGAACATATACTTTAATTACAGAAGATACTGGCTATATGCAGGTGTGACAGGGTGGAAATCTAACATTTTGAGATGCATTATAAGCTTTTAATTGATTAACTAATCCAAAGGGGGCTTTTGGGTTTTTTGGTTTTGTTTTGTGGTTTTGGTTTTTGTTGGGGTTTTTTTGTAAGGAAAATAGGTTTCATCCTTGTGAAAAACTATTGGGGAGGGTGCTTTTCAGGGATTGTTTTTTTTTCCTTTGGTGCACAAATGTAGGTCATGAAATATCATAACCTGAAGTGTAGATAAGCTATCCCTGGGTTATCTGTAATTTCATGATTGTAATAAGGTTACATGATTGTAGACAAGGTTATGAAAAATCAGCACAAATGATTATATTAATAGCTTTGCTTTTTCTGCTCATGCTGTATTGTTTGGAATATCTATGTCTGCTGAAAAGTATTTCCTATGCATGACTCTTGTTTCTAGTAACATTCATCATGGCCTGCAGATGAATGTAAGACAAGAGAATGGGCTACAACAAAAATGGAGAGTGGTTAAATAGTGACTGGGTACTTCCTGACGATGAATTGATAGCTGAAGCTAGAAGGACCATTGTGAACATCCAGGCTGCCTCCTCAATAACACAAGCCCTTGCTCTAAGAAATTGCTGCAGCAAATTAATTTTTCTTAGAGCTATAGTATCTTTTTGAACTGTGTTGATTTTTCATTGAAAGATCTAATGTGACAAAAAACTCTACCACTATTTCAGGCCAGTTCTCTCCATGCTTAATTACCCACACTATTAAGAAATAAAGTAAAGGACGTCTAATTTTTTTTTTTTTTAATTTACCTGCCTTCAGCTTGCAGCCACTGTACTTCATTATGGCTTTGTCTGGACTACAGAAGCTCCTGCTATCATTAAAGTCCTTGTAGGCTATGGTCACAACATTTGTTTATCATTTGGGGTAAATCCATGGTAAAAACTGTCTCCAGTGTCTCCTTGTGGAGTAACATGACTGTAGGCATCATGACAGGGGAACTGGAGCCTCCCTGCAGCCACTGAACAAGAAGATCTGCAGTGCCCAGGGGTGGCACGAGAGGAGACAGAGCAAGAACAGCATGGTGAGCTCGGAGCCACAGGTGAAACAGAAGAAGGAAGGGACACCCCAGCAAAGTGACAAGGCTGCATGAATAGGAAATGGAAAAGTGAGAGAGGCTAGTGTTCAAATAGCTGTGCATGTTATGATTCATATACAAGTGTCTGGAAAAGTTACTCTCAACTGGATGATGCCAGCATTGCAAATAAATCAGAAATGGAATGCAATACACTGAGAAATATATAAGTAAAATACTGTATATCATCAATACCTTCCATTGACTTCAAATTGCTGAAAGAGCAGTTGTCATTATTGCACTCAGGCATATACATATATATACCTCCCTCTGCATTTGCTTTTTTTAAAAGACTTCATTCCCAGTTCCCGTATTCCTGACACACTCACACCCTGGAGGAATTGGTAGATTGCACAGTGTGTAAAAGTTGTCCCAGACTCCTGCCTTCAACCCCTTTAATGTTTGCTGAAGTGTGTGGGTACACCCTGATGCTTATCACAGTATCATCCAGAGTGGTTTAAGATCTGGTTGATTCTGTTATGTTAAGAGGGAAGGAATAAAGAAGACTGTAACCATAAGTGTTTGAATATAATGTATATGTCCATGTCAGAGGCAGACAAAGATATTACACAGCTTATATCTTTCAGTAAATAAGGCTATTAACATTTCTTTGTTTTTCATGCACAGGTCAATTAAAGTATTCTCCTCCTACTGAGAATGATATAATACAATTTCACTGTTAATTCATTTTCATCCTCCCTCATCATAAACCTTTCTTGCACAACCAAATTCACTCCAGGCTGTTCAGCCCTGCATGCACATCTTGAATTTCATTACAGTTTTCAGTACAGAGATCATCCGAGCTGTGAAAGAAGGTATTTAATAAAAAGTTAGGTACATTCACGGTTCCAGGAGTTGAGACACTAAAAATTCATCTTACAATTATATCATCAGACCATTCTGAGAGAACATTTGTTTAATTTTCGTATGAGACACTCTTATCAAACTCAAAGGAGGAGAAGAGCAAAGCGGGTCTCAGTTGTGACTGGATAATAAGAGAAAGGAATGATTTATAATATGAAAGGTTTTGCACACATGAACAAAACCTTCCATTCTTGACAGTGCCAGGTGGAAAACTAATCTTTGCATGCTGCACCAATCTTATTCTCACTTCCTTTAACTACGATGTACAACCTGAACAGATGTAAAAAAACCCAAAGCAACCCAAAACAAATCAATGGTTTCAGTGAGAGTGGAGGCTATTTAACATCTCCCTGGAGATGATCAGCACCACTTAAGACTGGCTGCTGTGTTACTACACATCCCACAGTGTAATACAGGAAACTTACCCTTAATGATTTAATACTTGTAAGACTCAATGAGCTTAGTCTAAAATGTCTGCTTCATCCGGAAAAAAATGATTTAAATATTTAATTAAATATTTTAATGGACAACTGCTATTTTTTATATTAAGTAGATGGCTAAATATACAGCACATTGCTATTTTTATCATCTCCATGCAACATGAACAAAGATAAGAGGAAGCGACGGAACAAATAATTATACAGTATGTTTCGTGGGAATGCTAAACTCTCAGAGCACTGGGTATGAAGTGCAGTGCTTGGTGCAATATAAAAGGGTAAACTAGAGGGCAGACTTTACTCGAACTGCTCTGTTTTTTCACCACTACACTACTTTCCATGCCCACAGCCCATTCTGTTGTACTGGCTGGAAAAAAAGAGAAACAAACCCAGGAGCTGTCCAGTCTCCAGAGCCATTGTAACTTCAAAAAAGGATTGTACCGAGCTGGAGGCACAACCCTCTGGAGATAGTTACTTTATCTCTTCATAAATATGCGCTTTGATCACAAGATCTATTCACTGCTCCCATCAGTACAATGATAGATTTATTGTACCAAGGCTAAATATACTTTTGGCTTGAGGAAATAAAAATGATTATACTTCATTCAGAACACCATTTGGACCTCTTTCCTAGGCCCTGTTACATTTTGGTGACAGAAAAGCCGGAATTAAAATAACTAGAAATCAACAGTAAAACAGTGTGTTGGATTTTTAGTTGCGTCCACTCATCACATCTTTCTCTTTCTCCACTATTACCACCAAAAATACTTCTGCACTAGCCCCGTCAGCAGTTTGGATTTATGCTGTCTCTAAGGTCTCATTTGGACTGTGCCTACTGTCAGCAGTGCTGGCTGTCCCCGGATTACCCCCCGCCTTTCTCCTGCAGAAGGTCTCGGCATCCATGGTGGTGTCACCTTGCTGTGGGAGTCAAAGCGGTGGCCCTTTAGCAGAGAAATTAACAAAGTCTATCTCTCACTAACTATTTCAATTATCTTTAGGGAGATTTTTGCTGGGAGACCCCCCCAAACAGCCTTAGGCAGCTCAAGGGTAGGATTTTTAGACTTCCAAGTAAGTTTAAGAAGTATCAGACTTTTTTAGTGACCTCTGTGGTGCAGCTGATGTCCAGGGATGGAAAACAGGACTTTCTGTGTTCAGTTATTTCTGCCATAACAGCCAGAAGAGTGTGGATTGCCCGAGGTAGGCTGGGTGTCTGGGTTGTTGCAGTCACCCCAGTGACTCAAGGCATCCAGGTCCCGCAGGTCTTGCAGGCACTTGAACCGCCTGGTTTGCCCGAGTTAGCAGGAGTCCTTTCTCTCTTTGAGGATCCCTGGTCACCTCAGTCATCCAAGGGACGCAATCGCCTGCAGCAACCCTGTCACGTCAGTCACCTCAATTACTCACCTCAGCCTGTTGTGGTTTACAGGAAAGCGCAGCGTAAATACCATGGAACTGATGGAACCTGTTTTGAAAAGGTTGGGTACAAAAGCATTCTTCAGAGCCCATATGTTCTGAATTATCTCTGTATTTCTAAAAATATGATCCTTCAATATATATAACTGGAGCAGTTATTCACAATTTTTTTACTAAAACTAAAAATTATCAAAATTGCTTTCCTAGTAAAAAGTTAAATCCGATAAATTCAATTGACCCTTTAATTACCAGGTCAGCAAATACTTGGCATTAGAACGAAGTTTTATTCCAAATAGCTACGTGTATCAAAGCTTCCCATTTGGATTTAATGTAGGAAGCAGTGTGTGACTGACCACAGTTGTAGGCACTATTGCTATTGCTTTGTGATATGTTCATTTATTTAAAACAAATCAACTGATTCACAGAGATACACAGCATGATAGCCTGGAAAAAAGTTGGAAATACAAATTTTGTTTACAGACACTGTAGAAGAGCAATATAAATAATAAATAACATTGACAATAACTTTAATAGTAATAATAATCTCTATGGCAACTAGTTCTAGAGGCAACAGGTTCAAAAAAGTTACTGCTTCTTTAGGTGCCTCAGTCCATTCATTACTTTATTATGAATAATATTCCCAGTGTCAAGGAGAATTTTAATATTTTGTATTATTAATTATTCATGCAATTTTAGGAAACCCCCAATCACAAGCCAGGTTGCAAAGTTAACCTTTTCTATCTGTGACACCTTTCTGTTCTTGAGCTGCTCTTTAATACACCTGTTGTTTTTCTTGCTTTACTGTGCTCTGGCCTCTAAACTAGCTCAGTGAAATACAATTTACTGGATAACATCTGGAGTATCTTTAGTACGGGAGTAGTGTGTATCTTGAATTTACAAATAACATAGAGACTGCACTTCAATACCTGAGGCCTTTCAGTTACATGCACAGGCATCCAGTATGTACTGTGAAACACAGCATAGCTTGAAAATACAGTGTTGCTTCACAAAATTAAATGTAGTAATTGCAGGTAGAAAAGAGTAATTATCTGTAGACTGTGAATTCTTTGACACCTCCTACTATTAACAAGAATACTGCTGCTATAGTATACTATACCTATTGTTGAAAAGTCATTTTACATCCAAGTTATGGGAAATATGAAAACAAGAACTTCAGCCAACAAAAATAATTATGATAATCTTGTTCCAAATAGAAGTTCCAATCCTGTGTTATTGAAGTAAATGGGATTTTTGCCATCAAATCTGAAGGAGACCAGAATTGGGCCCTATATTTTTCAGTGTGTCAGAATACTGACATATATCCCATATAATGTTATTGACCATTCCTTAGACTTCTTAATGTTTCTCCTGTGTTGAGTTTTTTCTGGCTTCGTTGGCTACAACTGCTTTTAAAACCATGGCAACTCTCTTGGCAGTCTTCACACCTTTCATTATTCTCCTTTATAACTCTAAAGTTATTTCTCAGAGAAGGCAAACGATGAAGAGAAAGATGAAAGGAGAATTGCGTCCCCTGTTCCTGCGTGTTCAAAGGTAGCTCATGTTAACTCTCCTTTGGAATACGTGCTATTTCATAATTTTAGCCTAACAATTAAAAGGAAAGCTGTCAAAACTGCAAAATAACATCCTTATCTTTCTCTAGACCTTTGTAAACAGTTTGAGAAAATACCAAATGAGAAATCTTAGTTTGTTTATTGCTCAGAGCACAAGCTATCAAAATATTCCATGTTTCAGACATTTATTGAGCTATGGAAACTGTGAAACTACTACCATTCCCATTCTGAATTTTTCTTATAAAAACAGATAATATCAACAACAACAACAAATGATTAAGCAAAACTGAGAATTTCACCCAGGGCAAAATTGCTCCACAAGTTCCCAAAAGAACAAAGATTTTTGTCATGGGCAACGACTCAGTCATTTTACCAGACAATGCAATTATTTTGTGGCAAAATCTGATAGGCTGTTGCCCTGGAATGGAGAAAAGCTGGTTTTCTTTGGTGCTTAAAAAAATAAATATGTAAGTTAACCATAAGTTGTTTTGTTCTATGTGCAGCATTATCAGGCTGTGTAGCAACAAATGCTTTGACACAAATCCCTTTTATCAGAAATACAGTAGTAAATCATCATTTATTCCTACCATGGTAGGAAAAAAATAGTGCTTTGGCTGGTCTCTGAATATTGAATAAATTAAATAGTGCACGTGGTGCTATTAATGAAATAGAGATTGGTAATATTATAATTTGCATTACAATGCTACTTAGTTGTCGCAACAAAAATGAGGTCCTGTTTGCATAGCACACAAAAAATTATTTCACCAAACATACAGGCCAAATTATGCAGAGGAGTTAGATGGCACCGGGAAAATCAAAAAGACTTAAGGTATTTGTCCCTCTGCTGACACAAGGAGTTTGTGGCAGAGCAGGGATAGAATCTCCAGAGTCTTTATTTAGTGCCCTTAAGATTAGACAGTTCTAGTTTCTATAAATGTTGACATAAATTAACATTAAGGTTTCCTCAAAAACACAAGTGTGCATTGCAGTGTACTTTACCCCACAAATGTATACTCGCTAAGGAATGATGAGTACATAGAAGAATAATGGCTGCCACTGTTTCTAACCTTTCTTGCACTAAGGAAATCCTGATATGCCTCTGATGGTTCATGTGGTTTGTAGAGTGCTGCACATCGCAATGCTACAGGAGATGAAGCACAGCCTTCTCCCTGAATTTGCACAGCCTCCAACTGGACAGGGTCCTTAAATTTCCATCATCATAGAACAAGTTAAAGACCTTGTGTTTTTTGAGGAGAAAGAAGATAGCTTCTTCCAAGGCACTCTATTGAAAAGACAAAGGAATATTAAGACAGTGTGCAGTCTCACATGATAGTCTCAAAGGAATCTTTCCACACAGAGATCTTAACATTATTCAGCTACTATTTACTCTAGAGGAACTCCACTGAGGTCAGTAGACTACCCAGATACAACACCAATGCAATTCCTGTGTTAATCTAGAGCAACTTCTCTGAACCTGATGAGGTTCCTGTGGCAGAGAGCTGAGGGAAGTGAAGGTGTCATTGTGTACTCTAGTCCTGGCTATACCTGTATGATATTTGGTGTAATGAGGGCTTGTGGCTTTGGGTCTTGTGTTAGTCAATGATCCTTTTAGCATTCCTATGGGTTGTATCTTGAAACCAAGAGCAAGTGCTTCCCACTTACCTGTTTATACCATAAGAAATTGTGCCATACATTTGTTTATGACCTTCACAAAACATTATTTTTATACATATAAAAATTATATAGACATACATAAATATAATCTTTTATACGTACATATATATACACATATACATATATCACCAACACCTACAAAAGCTCAGTCTTGCTCCCATTAAGTCCCATGGAAACAGCATCAGACCTTGTAGAAAGAATAGCCACCTACATTTTTTTATGCAGTGGCTGCAAGCACACTATGATCTTGAGCTTTGTTTTGGGGTTTTTAATGATGATCAACACTTAAATTAATGTCTTTGAAAAGCCACTCTACCTGTTTGATAAAACACGCCATACAAACAAGTCTGGTTAATTGTTGCTGTGAATTCAACTTTATGCTTGCTCTAGTAAAAATCTGTCTTGTTTAAGCACAACAGTTGTGGATTTAATTAAATATGTTGCTCAGTGAAGCATCTGTTTAAAACATTAATGAATGGCAGCTCCTCTGAGACCTCCATATGTAAGGGTTTTTCACTCCATAACACAACCCTAAAAAGTGTTTTAGAAGTTACAAACAATTAATTGATCCTTTGTTTCGGGCAGATTTTTCATCATTAAAAGATGGTACTTCTCTAAATCTGTGTTAATTGATTTAAAACAATTTATGGAATAAAAAATAATTTAAAACAATCAAGGATCCAAATTTTATTCTTACATATACTAATAGTAATGCAGAGATACTCCAAAAAGTCGAAAGGGTGTATTTCTTTTTTATCGCATTTGCTGTAGTGCAAATGTAGAGTATATTCTTCTCTAACTGTGCTTATGTAGCTCCCAAGTATATACGTTTCAGGGAGACACCTGACTTCCCAGACCACATCCTCAAAATTGCCTATGCTGAGGTCGCAGAGTTACACTGAGATTGCACCAGTATAAAATTACAGTGAGGAAGGCATGAATTAGACACCCAACACCTCCATAACACGGCACAAATGCAGCAGTATTATGAATGAACTTCAGGAGCTTAGCATCAAGACGTGAGGTCAGTTCAAATCCAGAGCAGTGCCCAAATTGTTACTATGCTCTCGACCAGTAATGGGAATTTTGACAGAAAAAAAGTAAGAACCATCAAGTGCTGCTTCATTTTAAGAGCAACCAAACAGTGGTGCAGTCTGATGGATTTGGGAATACACACTTTCCCTGACTGCAGTAGCTACACACAACCACTGTATGTAATAAGATTGTCCAAAGATGACTTGGCTGTAGATTAACCCTAGGAGATTCTCAACAGAATTGTCACTAACTTGAATGTGTTTAAGAACAGAATAAAAATGAATGGACATAGACATTATTCTCACACTACAAGACGTGTTCCATCCCTAGTTAAAGGTAAGAAACACTGGTATTCCAGTTCTTTGAAGCTTGCTCAGTGAATAAGCGGAGTTGTTGGTCTCCAGAGCTGTTCAGGTGGCCCCTTTTATGAGCCAAATGAGTCTCTAAAACATAATGGTGAGAAATCTCTGGGTAACAAAGGGAAATTTGTTGAGCCACCCAGGCTAAATTTAGTAGCGTATTTTGTTAAAAACATTCATGCTTAGCTTCAGCCAAGACATCACCCTTTCTTCATTCAAGTGTTTCCAAACATCTGGATTTCCTAGAATGTCTAGTCTTTCAAGTGTTTACCTGTAAAGCTCTTCAGGAGAAAGTCTGTCTTTATTTGTGCTCAGCATAGTACTTGTGGCCGTCTTTCAAAAATAGGAAGGGGAAAAAGATGTAAGAGGTGTTCAAATTCTACTTTGCTGACTCAAAAGCCAAAAGAGTCAAAGTGATAAATGAACCTGCTTTTGCCAAGCTCAGAGAAAAAAAATGGATGGGCAGCCTATACTACAGGCAAAAAGAAACCCTCTTCTTTACCACTTGAATAGCAAGAGAGCAATCTCTTTTATGAGATTTTTCTCTGAGTACCTAAATTTACCAGTAAAAAGTCTTTCCACTAAACATTATAATGAGAGTGGACCCCCAATCTCTCATTTCTTAGAGAAAAGCAACAAATATATAGTTCTAGTGTCAGAAACATCCAGAGACAGGAAAATTGCCTTCATTTGAACACTAGCCACTCTAGAGCAGGCTCTGTAAAATGATTCTTCCACATTTTCTCTGCTATGGAAATAATGATAATAATTTAATTATTCAAAACAGGTAATAAATACTGTTATTTACTCTAAAGAGTATAAGATTATAGGAGGCTCTGGATATATATATCATCGTGCATATTTTTGTTATATTCATAAAAAGTAGTATACCAGGATAAATTTCAGACTCTTACTAGTCACTTAATTGATGACATTCTTATTGGGGATAAGATGGGGGTCTGAAAAAAGAAAATTCTAAATGTTTGTCTTAATTTTTTTTTCATGCACGATTTATAGAACTAGAGTAATATCAAAACAAATGCCAAACAAATGTTCTCCATCTTTGCTTGGTAATACACTCTTTTTTGACTGGTAGATATCAAATCAGTTTACTAAGGAATGGAATATAACAATCTTTATTTTACAAACAGAAAAGTTGAGGTGTAAGAATATTAAAACGGTTTACCAGTCATCTTCAGGAAGGTGTGAAGGAGGCCAAGCCTTGCGAGCTCCAGCTCAGTGCTTATACATCATCTACCTGTTGAATGTTGCTGAGATTTTGTGCAAATCAGCTATAACAACATACTAAGCCATGGAAATAACAAACATCTTTTCTTTTCAGTATCAGACAAAACCAAAGACATATCTATTATATGAGAAAACAAATCTGAATATAGACTCCTTTTCCATTGCTAAAACAGTCTTTCAGAAGGTCACAGGATTTGCCCTGATAAGATCTTATTTCTAATTAACAGATTTTTATAAAACAAACCTTTCTTTCCTCCAAGAAAGCAAAAAACAAAACTCCAGACAGCGTCTTTAAGACATTTTACAATTCTGACCTCAACAGACAAAGAACAGAAACTCAATTAGTGGTGGAAATCTTAGATTACATTTTGGCATCTACATTCTGGGAAGAAGGGAAATATATACACTTAAAATCTTTTGTACATCTAATCTTCCTATTCTAATTTATGACAAGAGTATCAGCTTGGATTTTAATTTTCACAGTATATGTCTTGGCTAATCTAGGCTTAAAATTAAATTCTCGAGAGGATCTTGGGTTGTAATGCAACTATCCACGCACCATGTTCACATCTAGACGTCCTGCTCGCCTACTCACTGCTATGATCATCGGGAATGTGTGAGCAACTGCCAGTAACAGAAGAAAGAGGACTGTGTCATTGAAGCCATCCCATGGCACAGTGGAAGAAGGTCAGTAGGCTGCACAAACAATTTGCTATGCACCTCAGAGCCTCCTGCTGCCAACAAGAAAAAGCTAACTGAAAATATGAGATGGAAACCTGAGTGGGCAGCAAAACCTTCAGCATTTGGAAGATACGTGAGCTCTGTGGCCAAGCAGATGCTGCAGGTTCTCTTCTGAATGATGCAGTACAGGAAAGGAGTAGTCTCAGATTGCTAAAGAAATGCAACTTAAACCCTTGAGGTCCTTAAACACTAATGAAAACTGTGCCCAGTCAGCACTTCTAAATGCCAGCAGTGACATCCTTAGATTTATGAGACTTATTGAACATGGCTTCGCTGGGCCCTCAGTACTGAGGGATCAACATTTCCCGTTCCTAACCTGCACAACAAATCAGCTGGTCGCTACACAAATCCGAAGGCTAGTCCTGAACCCACTGCCTGGACCTATGAAACTTTCCCCTTCCAGATTGTCAGAAATATTTCTAAGTTTTTTTGCTTATTTCAAAAGCCTCTTTACACAATGAAAATATGAACATTCAGAGATCTAAGACTTTGTTTGTTTGCTTTTTGATGGTTTTCTAGAAGACCCATTAGGGATCTAAGGTGTAATTATAGACTACTTCTGATTTTAATTGGAAAAACAGAATGTTAAGTCCTTCCCAAAGTAATCTTTTCTTTCTATGTACAACAAATGGAAAAGCTTGTTATTTAAGCCACAATTAAATATATACTTTTTCCTTGCGTATAATTACATTCACTGCATGGCATACTGCTTTCACTTATCCATAAAGTATTAGAAAAAATAGACTGCACAAAAAATGCTAAAAATACTCTAAAAGAAATCAATTTTAAATCTTCTTAAATAAACCACAAAAGGAACTCTGCAGAAACCATTTGTCTCTTTTGTAGGTCACTTTAAATTTGACTGTTAAACTAAAACAAAGAAAACACTCTTTTTCAGTTGCTGTAGAGCAAGAAGGTGCACAGAACTGATTGGAACCTGCATTTTGGTACAGGCCCATGTCTTACTGAAAATTTTCTGAGTTATTTTCAGTGGAAATAAAAACAGTTACTCTGTCACAGGGATTACATTTTTAAGGAGAACTGCCAGGGCTGATCTAATACTGATAAAAACAAATATTGATGTGAATTTATGGACTAAATGCACAGCACAATCTCACACCATTTTGCCCAAGACATAGTTTTATAATTCAGAAGAGACCAAACCCAGTGACTAAATAAATATAAAGTGCAATTTACTTTACAGGTCAGGGTTAAAGTATGTTGGTAGGTCTGGTCAGTGATGCACCAACCATCTTTGTCTAAGCACACATACACGACTTGGGAATTAAACAGAAAGCAGCCTACTTTTCAGCTAGAAACTCCAAGAGACCCTGTCACAGTCATTCATTCACACCTCAGTAGAAAATTGTATGTCTAGTGGATTCAGTGCTTTCCTGATTGTTGTTTCTTTCTTAAAGGCCAATAGATTATTGGCTCCATTTGAAGTTTTAGTAAAACAATAAATCTTTTCGGAGATTTCAGTCCACTTTCTGATATTTTCAAAGGTTCTAATGGCCAAGCATAACTTGGAAAACAAAATGAATTCTCTACCAGCCTGGCCTTGTGCCCTACCTTCATTAGAGCAGTGGGACCATTTTGCTTCCTAGAGTTGCATTTTGAGAGCTGCAGGGCCTGTGTGTATCTCATTACCCCATTACCGTCTGGAACACCCTGTGTGCTGCAGAGGAGAGACGCAATAAGTTATGGTTGGAGGTGGAACACAGACCAAAGCAAGGGAGACGAAATTCAGTTTTAAGCCAGAATATGCCTATCCCCACCACATAATTTGATATATTAGCTCTTTTAATCCACATGCAACCTCTGTCATTCAGGAGGTAGAACAAGGAACCATTGGTGGAAGGAATAGAGTCCTTTGGGAAAAAATGCTTGAGAAAGCCAAATAATTCCTGATCAGTTAGCAAGAGTAGGATTCTGGTTGAAAGGAGAGTAAAAAATGTAAAAAAGAAAAATTGTCTTGGGCATGGATACAAATAATAGGACTTGCATAAAACTGTACTGCTGAAGATTAGGACTGAAAGAGATCACTGGAACATCTGCTGTAACTTTTTGCAGAAGAAAGACCATAGAAATACATCCAGTTACTAAACTAATCTGACTGACTGTTTTTCTTCACTGTGTGAAGTAAAATCCGTGGTGTTTCATGTTCATTTACATTCAAGAAAGAAATCTTATTTACTCTATGGAAGTTATCTATAGTAATTATTGTGTCCACACAGACTTGATCACTGGTTTCCATATGTTCTATATAGAATGGAATTAGTTAGTTAGGACTGTAATAATTGTTGTAATTTACTCCTCATTGTTATCTTTCATGGCTGCTCAGTTCCTTCTCCACACAGAATTTCAAGTGCACAGACTACTTTCACTGGCAATGCAGTGTTGATCCTGTGGACAAAAGTCCCCGAACAGACACAGTGAAAGAACACAGAGAAAGAGGGAAAGGACAGGGTTTTTTCTGTGCCCTTTTCCTCTTTAGGTAACTATCTGTGTGATATCGTAATTGGCAAGTATTCCTTCAGCAGGAGGAGAGAGAGGAATCACACTGAAACCCCTATGCAAGTGGACACCACCAACCATCTAACAGATCTGGAAAACAGTATCAAAGAGGAGGTCACTGTGGCAGGAAGCTCCATGCATTTGTCCTATGTGGCTCACCTGCCATGAGAAAGAATAAAGACCTACAGGCCAGACAGACTGGAAGCATTACACCAGACACTTTGGTAAGTCAGATGATAGGTGCATTTTTGCATTGTTTGGGAATATCAAAATATTATTGACATCACAGCTGAAATGCAAGAGCTGTGGTTGCTTAGGGACATGGTATAGTGGTGGTCTTGGTAGTGTTAGGTTACGGTTGGACTTGATCTTAACGATCTTTTCCAACCTATACGATTCTGTGATTCTGTGATTCTGTGAAAGTTTTTAACATTTATTTTGGATCATTGAGGTGGGCTTACCCCAGCCAAGCCCCCAGCAGCTAAGCCCCCAGGCAATTGCTTGCTCCCACCAGCAGGATGGGGGAGAGAATCATAAGGGCAAAAGTGAGAAAAATTTGTAGGACGAGATAAAGACAGTTTAAGAAGTGAAGAAAAAAGAAAAAAAACAAGGGATGCGAAGGCAGTCACTCACCACCTCCCACCAACAGACCAATGCCCAGCCAGTCTCCGAGCAACAGCTACTTTGGAAAAACTCCCTCAGTTTTATTGCTGAACATGACGTTATATGATGTGGAATATCTCTTTGGTCTATTCAGATCAGCTGTTGCGGTTGTGTCCCCTCCCAATCTCTTGCCCACCCCCAGCCTGCTAGCTGGTGAAAACCTTGACTCTGTGCAAGCACTGTTCAGCAGTAGCTAAAACATTTGTGTGTTATCAACACTGTTTCGGTCGCAAATCCAGAACACAGCACCATACAGGCTGCTATGAAGAAAATTAACTCCATCCCAACTGGACCCAGTACAATCACAAAAGAGAAGAAATCAACCACAGTTAGTATTTTGCCAGAGGATATCAAGCATCACACTTCATTAGGTGGAGCATCACACCAAGACCTACAGGTATTGACAAGCTTTTCCAAATTCATACTTACATATAATAAAATAACTTCTAATTACTCTTCATAACCTACTATACTGTAGAATAAGTGGGATTCATGTACTTATTTCTTGTTCAAAGAAAGAGAGATGAATGCTGATAAGCTGATATAACATCCAACTTTCAAAGATGTTTATGAGCAAAGAGGAGCTGGTGGTAAATTAGGAGGATCTGCAGAATTTGGGAAAGTGAATGCTCACAGATCTTTTGTCATACATCTCAGTTGCTGCCATTACTGTTACAAAATGTCTCTCACTAGTGAGCGTTGCAGAATTATATTTTTTGAGACACATTTTTTGATGTATCGCATACATCGTATGTTACTGCCAACAAAAGAAAAGAGAAAATTATCTTTATTCCTGATGTGGGTAGGAGACAGAAAAATGCAGTATAGAAGGAAGACATGTAGTTGTAAAGGCCAGTCCTGAACTGCTATGCAAAAGTCATCCCATCTGTGTGTTCGTTGAACAAATGGAAAAATGTGGAAAACCAGCAAATAATTTCACATGCAGTTGTGGATGGCTGAACCAGTTACACATAACTTCACAGCTACTAGACTGTGTCTGATAAGCAAATGAACTTCTCATGGTTAAGAAATCCTTCTCTAAGATGATCTTCCATTAAAGGCAGCTGAAACAGAAATGGCTTTCTTTTAGGCATGTACTCTTTCTTATTTGACATCTATGTCAAATGTCCTTGTTTCTGCAGAACAGTTGCATGTCTGTCTATCTACATGGAACCATATGATCCCTACTACCGTATCACAGAAATGCATATCATTACCAGACGTTATTCTCAACACAGGTAGCATTAGAGCACTATTATATTCATGACAGAAGTAAGGAAGTGAGGCACAGGTTGGAGGAGTTAGAATCACAAAAGGATGGCTATCTTTCCTACCCTAAGAAGTTCTTTCCACTGTGGTTATACCTGCATCTCTGGCAGCAGACAGGCCCAGCAGAGTTAAAAAACTGGCTGACAGGACTCTTCCTGAGGAACCTATATGACATCTAGGAGTGCCAAAACCTGAAAACTCTTTTCTTTCTAAACTTGTGACAATGCCAGGGTTTTTGCTGGTAAAGCTCTGTCATTTAGAGAATACACAGGCATCTAAAATCATCATGGTCTGCTGAGCGAGTATAAAATGTAATTCATCAAACCTCCTTTTCAGATGTACCTAAAGCCACTAAGGATTTCATTTTTAATACCTGAGGTCAAGTTGCCTCATCACCCAACCTGCTTAGCACTGGGACCACTTTCCTGAGTGTTTTAAGGGCTACAAAAACAGGAAACCTGGGGCTACAAAGATGGGAAACCAGGGGCAGAGGGGGAGGAGGGAGTTGCTAAAGACAGCAATTCCATGCAAAGTAAAAATATCCAAAAGCAGCTTGTTTCTATCAGTAAAACTACTACCATGGCAGAAGGACCCATCATCTAACAGGGAAGGCGTGGCAGAGAACTCACCCTTGAGAATATCTGGAGAAGATAGCGATGAAACCTTTGTCATGTTCACATTAGGTACCAGCCTCTGCCATTAGCAGCAGAGCAGCTTAAGAATGACCTTAGCTGCCTTAAAATCTACCCTAAACCTGAACAGGGTCATGACCAAGTAGCAATGAGTTTCCTCCTTGTGAGTAAACACCTCTAGCGTTTGGCCTATTCCAGCTGCCAAGCTTGGCAACTGCGATGGACTGCAAGATCCTAGTCAGATCCTATCATCTCTGTTACTGCACATGCCTTCCCTGGAAATTGCTTCCTGGACTAGTCCAGGACCTTTCTGTGGGAGCTCTTGCAAGAAAGCCCAGGGAACAGGAGGAAAGTGCTGGTGAGTTTATTTCTTAACCACTTCATCTGAGTAGATGGGGTAGAGGTTCTGCGCAGGATGTCGAGACTGGCTGCAAAAGGGAAAACAGAGACAGAGTTCCTTCCTGGGATCAAGCCAGCTCGGAGCTGTACCCATGCAGACATGAGAGGTTTGGATGACATAGCCCCAGATACAAGCTCAGAGTGGGACAGCTTCTCCTTGATTTCTTTGCAGAACATATGCAAAGGGAAAGCTGGGATCCAGGACGTCCACACCATCTCCCGCTGCTCCTCCAGCCAAGCAGCAGGCAGCAAAAAACCACTGCCTCTGAAGCACCCAGCATCTTCCTGGTTGCTGAAGAGCACAGGGACAATTTCAAGAGGTCATCTCCTGGAGAAAGAATGAATGACTGGACGTACCTGCCTGGAAGCTGTTGTGTCTTTGTTAGGAGAGTGGAGATGCCAGGGACTGCTGGTGACACAAGGGACACCAGACCTGTGATTACAAACTTGCAGGGCGTGATGTGAACTCCTTCATTGCTCTACTGTCTTTCCTTCTGGTGGCCAGACGGCCCCTCTCAGCACGCAGGCCTCCTCCTAGTCCGATGGAGGCTGACATCCATGAGACTGAGGTACACAGACAGGCATTTGGAGCAGGAGCGTGGGAGGGAGCGGCTTAGTGGGAAGCCACTTCAGGCTGAATCATGAACTTGAGTGGAACAGGTGAGGGGGGAGAAGGAACTGTTTGATAATGGCCGTCCGTGGGAGCAGGAAGCCGTGGGAAGGTAAAGCCTCTGTGAGAAAGATGATCGGCTTTCTTCCATGTTTATTTCTTTTGAATTGTTTTATTGCTGGGGCAGAACCACCTATGCTTTTCTACAGACAGTACTCAGGTAGAAGAAGGTATTGAACCTTCCTCAATCCTGAGGAAGGCTACTGAGAGAATTTCCTAAATAAACACCTTAATTATTTGGGGGAATAATGATGAGGGTTGGCTACAAAGAATGAGTGGGAGATTAAATGGCAGACGAAATCCAACATAGGTAAATGTAAAATGATACATACAGGGAGAAACAATCCTAATTTTACATGTATTAAATGGTGGGCAGAGAGATTTTGAAGTTGTTATAGACAGAGCTTTGAAAAAATAGCAGCTCAGTGCTCAGGACCGCAGGCCCATTTTCAGTGTTCCTGTGGTGTGCGTGTCCTGACCTGCGCTGGTGAACCCTGCATTTGATGACTACAATCCATCTCACTATTAATAGCTGGTAATGTAATTTATAATGAGATATCAGTAGTACAACAAGCCCTAAAGACTAAGATTATTCTGATTTAAATGAAAACCAGCAAAACACAGCTACTAAACACATTGGTATTCAAGGTCTTTTGAAGCCTCCATTTAACATGTAAAGCTCAGGTGAAGTCTCTGCTAGGCCACAGACAGAGGACTGCTCCTTCAGTATGATCCAAAAAGAAACTGGGGGTGAGGCTCTTCAAATATTTAAATCATGCTTTTTGGGGACTTACTGGGAGGTATCTGAAGTTTTTGATAAGCATAGTAATTCAATTCAGAAACTCTTAAAATTACACTCAAAGCAGAAAAAGTTACATATTAATATGCTTCATTTTAAATGCTTCAGTTCTTTTCTTGGTAATGTAATACAAGAGACCTTGTTGCTAATCTAAAAGTGTTTACACAAGTAGGTACAAGAATAATAATGAAAATAACTTATCAAAGTTCTAAATTATTTTTTTTTAGTCTTTTAAAGAGGCATTTTAATAAAATAACTGAATGTCTGATCCTTGCTGGCTACCTCTACTAGTGTTTGACCAGTCTACTTGCCTTTTTTTCACCTTCTTCAACATCCTGTTAGTTGCTAATAGCTCATATTTGCCTTCTGCACAGGTTGGTTTGAGTGCAGCGCTAACAACTTTTGAGGCAAATGCTATTTTTAGGTATCAATGAATAATGTTCTCATTTTTCATGCCCACAAACTCCTCAAAACTTCCTCCTTCAAAAGCCCAGGAGTTTAGGAGAGTCACAGCAAGCAAAAGGAGTGAAGAGACAATTGGCAATAACATAATACATCTTTTACTCTTTTTTGAATCTATATGGGGCTATATTACTCAGGTCCAACATAAGGGGAAAGAATATGAACAAAAGAGAGATTTCAGGTATGATATATATATTTATTGCCATGTTTTACTTTAATGTGCCATTATTAGGGCAACAAAGAGTAAACATTCTTTGGTTTAAGCATTTAAGGCATGGAATATTCAGATCTATCTTAAATATAAGTAGGATTACCACCCTTACTAATAAACCTATGATTGTTAGTGCATAGACATTTGAGGTGGAAAAATCTGAGTCTAAGAACAAGAGCAAAGTACTAAGTAATGTTCTAATGGCCATACAGGAAGCCAGTGGCAGAGATTCTCCAGCAAGTATTCTCCTGAATACCTGCTTACTCAATCTTCCACTGTTGCCAGAAAGTTTTATTTGTCATGCCTTCCCCAGAGAAGACAAAATAGGAAAATGTCTTAGCTTAGTTGTAAGTTTAAAATATTTTGGTTTTCAACAGTAGTTAATTCTCTTTTTTTAGTCTTTTTTTGGATATATGTAACAAAATTATTCAAAAGTATCCCCAAATGTAAAGAATTATCGGCTTCAATTTTTTTTCTTCTTTTCAAGTTATCTTTGATGTCTGTGACCAGAACTCCAGTGCTGCTGCAGCCACGGCTTGAAGTACTTTCCCCAAGACTTGTGCCATTTCAAACATTCCCTTAATATTAAAACAAATTAAAATCAGGAGGTATCTAATTGTCCTGGTTTTGATTTTGTTAATAAAATGTGAAAGGTTAAAATGGAGCACAACCATTCCTGAAAGCTAAAGCCATAGCAGCACCAAGGCTTCAAAGATGACTTGAAAATGAAAGGCTCAAAAAAAAAAGTTACAATAAAGCACAATATTTAAAATAATTTCAGGCCCTCAGTTTCCACTGAACTTAAAGGGAGTTTTGTGATGACTTGGTTCCTCATAGGATCAGGCCCAGGCTGAATAAAAACATGTGAGGATTCTGCAGCACGGCTAGCGTCTGCGTATGTGCTTGTGTTGCTACATCCGTTTTGTGAAGGAACGATGCTTGGACAACAAGACTTGTATCCATTTTTAATGCAGCCACCCAGTCCAACAGATAGGTTCGAATTCAAATTCACTGAGGACCGTCTGAATATTTATTTACCTCAAATCATATTCGTAGTCTATCTTGTAGGGGCAAGAATCAGGCATTTCACTACTCTCTGTAGTGCCAGCGTCTCCATCTCTCCCCATTTCCACTCCCAGACGTCCTTTCCACTAACAGTCAGTGGGACTATGTGAGTGTCTCTATTATTGCTCGGGGAAGCATCTGGTTCACTGAGGCAAGCTTTCTTGAAAGGGAAACCTATTGTCACACATACAAAGACCTTGTCCATAAAAACCAGGAAAGATTAGTTTCTTCTTTGCAGGAATTAAAAGGAAAACAAGAACACTGCCTATCCTTTCCCTGTCCGAGTCATAAGATCCTTTCCAACACTTGCTAGTACGCAAGTTAATCCTGTACACCAGAACCAAAGTTAAACCTATAGAAAAGAACCAAAATGTACAGTTGCCACTACAGATGGTTCAGACAGACTCCTTCTCTTTGAAACAATCGGACAGAAAATAGGCACTCAGTTCTGCAAGGTGCTGATAAGATATCATTAGAAATGTGAGGGACGTTTGTATGAGCAAAATCTGAAGGCTTTGGCTCTGTATGGATGATAGTCTAGGTTTTTATAGCTTTAGCTATGCTCTTAGTTTGGAGCTCTTAGTTCAGTGAAATAGATGAAGATTATTCAGATGAGGCCAGCTGGGACCCCTGCCATATAGAGCCAACTATATATTTAAACAAATGCTTCAGATACCCGTGTCCCCAGGTACAGTATATTACAAGGTACCAGATACATTCTTAGTAGCAGGGAACATTTTTTCCCAGTCAGCTATGGAAAAGCTTACACGGATTAACTTTTTGAGAATGAGAAATTAAATATTTACAGAAAAACAAGTTCTTCTCCTCTGGTGCTGTAGTCACTGACAGCGTGCTTGACTCTTTTATCATAAAGAGCAAAGCCTCCTTTAGGGTATAGGCAGCCACTTATTACAAAGGGGTGATTAAGTGGCTGAGATAGTTCTGAGGCAGAGCATGGTTTAGGTATTGTGGTCTTTTTAATCCCACAGCATGATCCCTTGTAAGTGAAGTGGTAATTTCTTACAGGCCAATCTGAGTCAACAAGTGCTTTGAAGCCCCTGTAGACAAATGCTGTCTACAGTGCTATTTTTATTTCTTGATACTTAGCTGGTCAAATAGGTTTTTTAAAGCACACCGTTTCATATTAGTAGGAAAGCTCTGTTGCTTCTGCTGGTATCCATCTTTAACTACTTACATGGCTTTTTGGTGGGGTCTGAGCATCCCTGTCCACCATTACAATGAAATACTTTGCAACATCTCTGAAAAGCAAATGCGTTGACAGCATCAGTCATTTTCTACCTGGAAAATTTTTCAGCTCTTAATCAAAGTAGAGGTTTAGAAAGATCACTGACTGCAGAAGGACTACTAAGTCTTTCCTATTAAGCAAAGTCTTTGACTCAGAGCTCATGGAAGGAATGATATTGCCTGATTCCCAACAGAGAAAGGACTAAACTGTGTATTAGAGGAAGATGTTCAGAGAGCAGAGGTAGTATCTAATCACCTCTTCTCATGGAAGAAATACTGTAGAGTTTAGTACCATACTACATTTTTAAGTCCATATCAGGAATTCTAGAGCATAAAAGTAAATGTCTGCTAAACTCTACAAGAACTAGAAAAATTTGTAGGAAGAAGCCAGGTCTGTATGATAACACATATGTTCTTTTACTGATATCACAATAGAAATTGATTTAATTATTTACATTACTCACCGTTACTATAATTTTCTATGAAACTGTCCACTCTTTCTGTCACATCACCTTGTGATTTGCACCAGCATCAATGATTGTTTATAGCTGGGATATATGCAGTTACTACGGAAAGCAAAGAAATATTGTAAATCTATTCAACCTGTTTGGTCCTTTTCTTTCCACTGGTGCAACTGTTAAACTAATACAGAGAGAAAACTAATTCATCTCATCTAATCTTTTCCTTGCTTGCTTGTCAGCAAGCAAGGTTTTTGGTTTATTCAGAGCATTTAAAAGCCTCTGTCATAACCCTATGAATTCTAAGGTGGTATCTCCTCCTATTTCTGTTTTCTCTTTTAATAAAACAAGGCATAAGCCTTCATGTAAGAAGCAGTTTTACACATGAAGGTGGTCTTCTTTAGTAACAGAAAACATGCAGGATTTATAGCAATTGTTTGTCAAGTAATCCAGATGGACAGCATTGAAACCCAAATTCAGTCTATGTATGATTGAGTCAACAAGAATTTCTCCATGGTGTGCTAATGTTCTGTTTCATTGCCACTTGGGAGGAGGTATCTTTTTGGCAGAACAACACTCCACTTTGAAGTGCCAGGTAGAAAGACAAATGCTGAAACTCTTCACAGGAGTTCCAATTAGTACCAGTGTTGATGGGTTTCATTGCCTGTGTGAGCTTCAGCTAAACAACTAAGGCCCTAAATGGCATGCAGGATTGCAGAGTAATTAAACATTTTGTTGCATACTGCAAATAGCTCCTTCTGTCTTCTCTTAACAATATATGCACTGGGAACATAAAAAGATATACGAAAGATTTTGCACTTTTCAGCTTACTCTGGATACAGACCAAAGACCTTACAGGTGAAAGACTCCATATTCTACCAGCAATCCCTGGAGTCATCAAACCCCTGGGAAGAAGCACACAGGATGACCAAGTTAAAACCAGTGATTTACCTGACAGGACGTGAGGCAAATACATCATAAGCACAAAGCCTACTTTAGCATATTGGCAGCTGTTTGTTGCAAAGAGGTGATTAAGTGCTTGAGATGGTCCTGAGGCAGCACATGGCTTAAGTTTTGTGTTCTGTTTAATCCCACAGCATGCTTCCTTGTAAATTATGCACTTGCATTTGCAGGAGACAGATTTAGAATATTTGCTAAATGTCACAAAGTCCGCATGGATTTCCTGCACCGTAGCTGAAAGCTGACTCATTTGAAAGCTAGTAAAAAAATTGGATTGTCTTGATATTACTAACAAACTTCTAATCATTTCACATTGTTTAATCATTTACAGGAATATCTCATGTGGGTAAACTAATTGATAAGTCTAGCTCATTCAATTAAAGAAAATAATTGAGGCCCTTTTCTAAAGCCAGGTAGGTCAGGCCAAATACTAATAAAAGTAGCCTACTGTTCCTCCCTATCATTGACTGTGTCAAACAGTGCTTGAGTCAGCTTATTTTTCATAGAAAGCATGGTTTTTTCTGTTCATTAGTTTGATCCATGTATTTTATATCCATTTGCCTAGATAGATAATTCTTTTCTGTCTCTTACCTTTGGCACAATACCTCAGGAGACCATGAAATAACACGTGGCAGTTGCCACTGCAGAAACCTACATTTACTAGCAGAATGGAGTTCCCTACTTGAAATCCAATGTGGTTTTATTTCCTTGGTCTACCTTTGACTTCAAGAAGAGTGTGCTCTGTCAGAGAGGAGATAAAGACAAGACTGTCATCCCCACCCAAGACCCATATGTGCACACAGCTCATGCTGGTATGTACACAGGTGCAGTAAATTCCTCCACCCCAGGCATACATATCTCATACTTAATCCACTTTCTTGTCTGGGCAAAGATGTACTTCTACCTTCCTTTCTCCTCCCATAACTGTCTGTAACAGGTCTACGTGAAGAGAAGATATGTGAAACAGATGGCTTGTAAAAGCTGTGATCCCTGATGCCTGACCCCGTCCAGCCATCCCTTCCTCCAGGCGAAGACCCAGAAGACCGGTTGAAGGAAGGTGTTGGAGAAGCTTATGTCAGATGGACAGACACAACTATATGTCTGTCGTGGTTTAGCCCCGGTCGGCAACCAAGCACCACACAGCCACTCGCTCACCCTCCCCACCAGTGGGATGGGGGAGAGAATCGGAAGAGCAAAAGTAAGAAAACTCGTGGGTTGAGATAAGAACAGTTTAATAATTGAAATAAAATAATATTAAATTATAATAATAATAATGATGATGTAATTAAAAGGAAGACAGCCAGAGAGAGAGTGAGAGAGGAACAAAACCCAAGAAAAAACAAGTGATGCAACTGCTCACCACCCACTGACCGACGCCCAGCCCGTCCCAAGCAGTGATTGCTGCCCCCTGGCCAACTGCCCCCAGTTTATATACTGGGCATAACATCGTACGGTATGGAACAGCCCTTTGGCCAGTCTGGGTCAGCTGTCCCAGCTGTGCCCCCTCCCAGCTTCTTGTGCGCCCGGCAGAGCATGGGAAGCTGAAAAGTCCTTGACTAGTGTAAGCACTACTTAGCAACAACTAAAACATCAGTGTGTTACCACATTATTCTCATACCAAATCCCAAACACAGCACTATTTCAGCTACTAGAAAGAAAATTAACTCTATCCCAGCTGAAACCAGGTTGGGTCCCTAGTGTTTAACCTGCAAATGATTTCATATCCTGAGCCTGGCTGCTGCCCAACCTCATACCATGATAAGATTGGGTATGTACCATCCTCCCTGTCCTGCTTACATGGGAAGGAAGCTCAGGTATGGAGGCTGGAAGGGAGCTGAGGTATGTTGTCATGGGACAAGACCTACTGGTATACTGCTGGGAACACCAAACCTCAGAGCAAGAAGCTTGTCGGCAAGTAAGAGCTTGAAGTCTGCAGCATGCCAAGTGCCCTTGGTGGAAAGCTGAGCTTGTTGACTTATTTCAAGTCAAACTCAAACTCATTTCTCCCTTCCTTCCCCAGAAATAATTTGGCATCTTGCTTTGCTGGAGTAGGCCAATGACACGTTACTACCTCAAAGGGTATTATATGGGTATGCTTATGTTTGTAAATGAGGTGGGGCAAAATTTTTAATAAATACCAAATTTGCCAAAAAAATCTTTGGAAACCAAAACTATGTGAAAAAGTTGGCTGGAGTTAAAAACATATATACCTGGGAATATTTTGAAATGCCAAGAACTTTGCTTTGACATTTTCAAGTAAAACTTCTGGGCTTTTGTGTCAGGCAACATTTTTCATTAAAAAGAACAACAAAAATTTAAATGAAAGAAGGAAAAATACAGGATTTAAATAATTCTGAAATACGTAACTAAACAAAAATGATGGGCTGAAAAAACATGTTTTGAATTCATAAAATCCTAATAGGGAAGGAGTTGTTTCTCTTCTCTCCCTGTAAAGAACTTCTGCTTTCATCATCGCTGATTTTCTTCCCTTATGTTTTGGCAGGTATGTGAGCCACCAGACTGAAACATCCCATTATTTACTCACCTATATTCATAAGGCACTTTGAAACAACCAGAATATAACTGCTAAATTTCATTTATATGTTCTTAATCACTTTGTTCATTCCAATTACAGGTGACATTATCGAATGGGAATTGCTATTATTCTCTGTGGAAACAATTGCCTCTCCTAATAACCTTTATTAGACACTCAAATATCTGGGATAAACTGTACTAAATAATAGTAATCAAAAGGTAAACTAAGATATTTGCTATTGAACTCAATGCAAGTTAAAATCTTTTGTAAAAAAAAGTCTGATTAATCTCAAATATGAAAAAGTATGAAGGAAGATGCTGCAAAAAGAGCAGACCTTTGAATATAGTTGCAAATATTTTATGACTACTATGCCACTAGTAGTGCCACTAAGTAGTGCTGCTACTATGCCTCTCCACACAACTTTATAGCCCACAATAATGTTATTGTTTAATGTAAAGACTCAGCTGGGGACAGAAATGTCCAACTGCATAGTCATAAATGATTAAAGACAAGTTTTTTGTCTGTGAGATTTATTTGTTTATGAATATATTTCATAGTGCTTAATCCTAACAGTGGTCCATAGAAGAGAATGAATGAAAGAGTCATGTAAAAGTCTTTGTGGCCCACATTTGCAATGGAAAAAATGCCCTATATCAATGCTGAATATAAGTTGAAGATGGAGCAAGTAGGTGATTACTGGAGCAGAATGAAAGCAGCCACAGCGTAGGGTGGAGGGACTGCTGGTCTGGTCTGCTTTGTGTTAGAGGTATGCATCTGAAAAGCCAGAGGGATACTTGTAAGACTGTAAAGTGGCAGTGTGTATATACTTTGGACCGGGGAATTTTGCCTGCTAGTTGGATCAACCATTGACATGTGCATATAGCTGGAAAGTGGTGATGCATTTGTATCTGTTCATTCAACCTTAAAATCAGCTAGTGTTCAGGAATCCTTTTGATATTACTAAAACCTATAATGGAGAAGACACTTTCACTCATACAACTACACACATGTTCATAATCATATTACTGGTGTCCTTTTTAGCTGTTCTTGTATAATTTGAGAAAGAGAATATGTTTTCTTTTTCTCTTCATAGAAGAAGAAAGCATTTTTTGTCTTGAAATTTTATCCACCTAGTCAAATAAGAGTAGTTTATGTCCTGTTAAGTTAAAGTCCATCAAAGTACCTACATCTTAGTACTACTTAGTTTATCTAGACATGTGATGGATTCTCTCTTGTGTTGCATTTCCTCTGAGGAATGATTTTTTGGCATCAAAGTCAGGACAGGTATAATTCAGTCACAAATTCAAAGTTTGATTTGTGTTTCTTATAGAAAAATCCTCCCCAAGCCTCATTCCTCCCCAAGCCTCACTTCTGCTAGGATAGAGTTATGTGGTATCTTGCTCACTCTCCTCTTGGTGGAAGAAATCACCTTCAGCAGAACGAAGCTCCCTTCATCAATGAGCTTATTGTTTGATGCTTAAGGCAGTATCCTCAGAAGCAGAAAGCAGAGGTTTGAAATTTGCTTCACTCTGGAGTGAAGTGATCCAAGTATTCACACTCCCTGACTGCAGTAACCACTGGAGTCTTACATGAAAGATGCTTTTTTCTTGAATAGTTTTTAAAAGAATCTTTTAGAAACAAATCCTGTACAGGTTTTTGGGTTGTTTGGGTTTTTTTGGTTTTTTGGGTTTGTTTTTTTTTTTCCCCAAAAAAATCTTGTATGTCATTGTGGGATCTGGTTTGAAGATTTTAAATTAGTATCAGATGTCTTAAAAAAAGCACTTTACCTGAAACACAATGCAAAATATTGTCTGATGTTCTTTGGTCTGGGTTACACCGGAGGTCAAAGCAATTGGTGATATCACCAGTCTTCAGATGTAGGAATATAATGATAGAGACCAAAAGTATATAATAAAAAGTGTAATATCTTTCTTCTTATAGTCCCATGAGCAATGAAATCATTTTAAGAATTAACATGTAGTATGATCCTGGCACACTTGGACAGATCAAGATTTTGTGCTGAAAATATGTTCCCTTTTTTTAAAACAAAAGAAAACAAAACAAAACAAAAAATCTCTTTATCTGCAGGGTGAATGAGCCCCTTCAATACATTGTAAATGTTACCCTGGCTGTGATCCAAGGGTTGTGATGTGGAAGGACTAAGTTGCTTAATTTCTGCATTTGAAGCCTTTGTTAAAAAATGTTTTAATCTTTTCTTGACTCCGCTATAGTTTAAAGCCTGGTTTAACGTTCCAGCCGGGCCACAACAAAGAGCATCATTGTTTGACATGCTTTTCCTACAGAGCCTGTCAGATGTGCTGCATTATCTAAACAATGTTGGCAGCAAGTACACAAGTAGCAAGTGTGAATCAAACCAAAGAAGTCCACAAACCCAGACTCCAAGCCTGAACATTCCCAGACTCCAAGGGTATAGCAGGAGTGTCTGGTTATCAATAAGCCTAATCAATGATAATCTTCTCATTGAGGATTCAAATCCAAAACTTGATGGCTTCCTACTGGTGGGGAATAACCCATGCCACTGTTTGACTTTGTGTTTCCATGCCACGTTGGAACCATCAAATTAGGAACTGTTCAGCTTCGTTCTTTACCTCAAACACCCAAAAAGAGGGTTGGTCCCAGAAGAATGTTGTCTGATCCTTGCTGACACACAAGACTAAGTCCCAGTACACAGAATAAACAATGAAACTACGGGCTTGGCTGCTCATCTTCTTGCACTGGCCTCAGCCTCACCTTCCAACCTACTCCATTCTGCTTGGCACCACCCTAGAGGCAGTAACCACCTCACTAAAATCTGCCTACTCAGCTCTTTGGATGAGTTTTTCCTCACCTATTTCCATCTAAATGAATTGAGCTAGCAAAGATCTCCTATTTAAACTTTGAAACTGGTCTGACTCACAATGAGTGAAATGCATTTGGGACCGATTGTATGAACAGCTCAGCCTGAAGGTCTGAGGAAAGCAGTGCAGAGAAGCCAGCTACATTAGGTCTTTGATGCTATGAATACAGGCACCTTCTGAGTAAAGAAAAGTATCTGTGGAAGAACTTAGGAACTTCATTAACTTATTTTATTGCTGTATCATTCCTACTTCCAATGTATGATACTTTGAAAGAGATTTTAGTTTTCAGAAAGATGGTTTTGAAAGCATACTTTAATACAATTAAAATAAGTTTTAAAGAGTGTTTGTTTCAGGGAAAGTTCCACTAAAAAACAAAATCAAGTGGTGAAAACAAGATTAAATATATTCAGTGCAATCAACTAATACTAGTAAATATGAATTGTGGTTCCATGTGTTTGTCATGCAATAACAATTAGTTTGAGGTTCTGTGAGAGTGTTAGAACTTTTACTGTGGGAGGTGCCACCATATAACACACAGATTAAGGGGCCAGGATGTGGTAGATGCTAACTGAAGATCCCGGTCTTTGCAATGGGGTAAAATTAGGTTCAGCTGTGTGGTCTTAGAAGGGATAGAACCTGCACTCGATTTCAGCACACCACAGCAGGCCAAATCGTGCCTCAACAGCCTCTGTGAAAGAAGGGGATCTTCCCTTTACCACCTCATTACTCCATGTTGTCAAATATTTTACTTTCTACACTCACAAAAAGAAACCGTAATTAATTGACTGCTATACAGCATTTTGCTACTGTGACTAAACTTAGGCATAAGTATAAAAAGGTCTCATCTTGTACTGCCTTTTGGTATTATTCTTCAAAAGCCAGCTCTCATTTTTACATTTTTCTTTCCTTTTAAACAAAGAAATACCTTTTATATTGTGACTTTAAGTACACAGCAATAAATTTAACAGGAGTCTATAGCATGGCAGGTATTTACCAGAAATCAGAAACATGCCAAGTTCAGTTGTTCTTCAATGTCAGGTCTGCAGTCTTGTAAAGAGTTAAAAAATAAATTATAGAATACTTACTTACTAAACAATTTCAGCAAAGGGTATATCTAGATACCTATTTTTGTCATGTACTTTTAAAATAAGACACAAAAATTATATTACTTCATTTAAGTTTGAGCAAATAATAAAAAAAGGTGTTTTCTTACTATTGTATGAAATTTGATTTTGAGCTCAACAAGAAAGAAAAAAGCAAATTGAAAGGAATATAGATAAGAAGGGCAATTTTTGTCTTTTTTGAAGAGTTGAAGGACTAAACTTCAAAATTCTGGCTGTTTCTTGGAAGAAAGCTGGTTCAGGCAGCTAGGAGGAAAAGAAAATATTCTTACTAGCAGTAAGAATAAATCTATTCATTTAACATGGATTTTCTAACTCTTATTTTTATTGTCCTTAATTTTTAAATTATATTTTATTATAACAATGAAATGCAGCAGTACAGAAATAAAATAAAAGATCATCATAAAAATGGAAAAAGACACAAGAGAATCTCCAATAGGATATAATAAAAAAGCATGACAGTATGCCAACAAGTGTGTATGTATCATTTCATCTATTTTGTGAGCAGGGCAGCAAGTTCTGTCTTTGTAAGAATTGTTGGTTTTAAATTAAAACAATATTATGGTAAAACTAGTTTAATTTATGGCTGAACCTTCTTATTTATTTTAATACTGTAATTATTAGTTTCAATCTTCTAAAAGATTTTAATTCTTGTTTTCAGGAACTCTGCATTTCAAATAACTTCTAAATGCCAAATTTCATAGGAAGGAGATATTTCACTAGAGGAGCAATGTCAACATGAATAAAGCAGGGCAAGAGAAAACTCAAATGAAAAACAAATGACATAAACAATAGTAAAGAGATTTAAGAAAATATTTGTTAATGTTGCCAACCTGATTCATTTTCTTCTGCCTGAGGGAAAACCATGGTTGACCATTGAATATAGATGCAAAAAAATTTTTTATGTCCAAATTCTTATCCTAACTTCATGTCAACTCACAGAGAATAAAGACTTGCAACTTTGCTTTCTCCTAGCTTTGAAACTTTAAACAGGTTGCATTTCCAAGAATTTTCACAGAATTAGAAATGTGATTATCTCTTCTCTTCAGATGTGCTTTCCCTCTCTGTTTCTTTGCAAGAATTTTCCTAAACCTGGCTGCATACAAAAAACCAAAACTAACCAGAATCTTTACAGTCAATGACTAAGAAAATGGTCTTTGCATGGTGGATCTGGAAGAACAATACATCTCCTTTTGTCCCACAACTTGGGGTACTCTTTTAGATTAAGAAACAACTTTTACCTATCATGAGCTACATGTCATCCAAGCGAGAGCGCACACAGTACGCAAGGACCGCAAATGCCAATCTCACATATGTGGTACTTCATTCTCAGAGTAATGAAATTTTCATTTCAGGTTTCCTTTGCTCATCAGAAAAGGACTAAGTAGATGAATAACGTAGCATGCAGTAGGCACACACTGCCAACTGTGCCATCTGCAAACACCAGTCATGAACAGAAAGTTGTCTGTCCTGTTCCACCCCTACTGATTCTGGAAGAAAGGCATCTTGAAGAAGATCTTGAACCACACAAATTCCTCTTCCTCCACATCAGTACACATGTATTGAGCATGCATATGGTTAATACTCCATTTCTCTCTCTGTCAACCTGGGCAGAAGAGGAAAACAGCCTGCAAAGCCTGCTATCCTTCCTAGGCAGAAGTCAGCAGGGTGGCTGATAACTAAGTACCTGAAGTATTGAATACAGCTACCATCAGAAGAACCCAACATCTCCTCTTAATCACCTAGGGCTGCTATGTGTGATTTCCAATCAATATTCCAGCTCAACATTATATTTGTTAATTGTGACCAAAAGTTATTACATTTTTACATGACTATAAAATACAGATAATACATCCGCCCTCTTAGATGGCATCTCTAACAATTGCCATTGAGCAGTAATCCTTTATTGAAAAGTCTAGTTGGAGTTTAATGAAACCTGTGTAAAATTTTAAACTGTAATTATTTTAATCTTGCTTCCCTGGCAGATTAATGAGGAACATTTAACATCCTTCCTCCCTGATCTCTTTTAATTTCTTCCTGGAATATTTATTCTCATTCTGTTTTAAGACTGGACAGAAATGATATTGGATTAACTCAGCAGATATGGAAGAAATCAGGTAACTGCCTTGATTCTTTTGATGTTGTGTTAAATTGCCTAATAACTGGCAGTGACCAGATGATGCTTTGTTTTTAAAGTGCTTGTAAACTGGCAACATCCATTTGTCTTACACAGCTGAGTCATTTTTTTGGGTCACAATCCACTTACACAGCATAATCTTCTGGCAGAAGGCAGCACAGGCCTCCACAGCCTCAGAGCAATTTTCAGACCAGGGCCCCCATCTCTGTTAGTCAAAACCCCTCCTTTTCCACATGAACTCCGTTTTTTCCCTGCAATTTGAAGGAGGCTAAAATTTCCAGAATAGGTCATCAGAAGCCGTAAGCAAGGCCACAGTTTTAGAAGTGAAAAATGTGGCAAGAAATGTCACAAAGAGACTCCTGGAAAGTAATGGCTTGAAAAAAAATGTCTTAATCATAAGAGAGTTAAATAACTCCCTATAAAGCTCATCTTCTGTGATTTTAGTGGGCATTAACATATTTCAGGCTTTCCGTGAGAGTCTTAGCACAGTAAAAAGGAGAGATTCAGAATTCCCCTCTACAGGGAAACATCACGGAAGGGGTACACCTTTGAAAGGATGTGCAAAAGGCAGCACTGACAGGCCCATCTGTATTTTGAGGTGTTTCATGAGGGCAGCTTGTGCCAGAAGTGAAGAATTCAGCCACAAGACAGACACCTGTTGTGGGAGGTCATTGGAGCCCACCAGGTCTTCTGGGAACTTCATGCACACGGGCAAGCTATGGGCTGGCACCGAACCAGCAGGTAGCCCAGATTAATCTGACAGATCTCTGAAAACATTACATTATCTACATATATGTGTATCTGTTTGTGCCCGTGCTTGTCAGACTTTCTGTCTATCTGACTGTATCCATAACTTTTGAACTTGTTGGCCAACCTTAGTCAGTGAGAAAAGGGTGCCAGAGATAAAATTCTACAAGTTTAGTGAAAAGGCATTGCTGCCCAGAAGAAAAAGCACTCGTTAGCATGCTCCGTTTAGGAACAGGCTTCAGATGAGCTCACACCATGGGGGAGAGATGGCCTAAATGCCTGAAATGCAAGAAAAACTTTTAAATGGGGCTTACACTTTACTAAACACCAGAGAATCCAACCGTGAGGCACAAGTCCATAGGAAACCAGGCTTCATTTGTTCCGCTGGCTGCACAGGGAGCTCCTTGTTTGTACTAAAAGCAAGGATGACTTTCAGTGCAGTTTCACTTTCCGCCAATATTATTTATTTATACCACACTGCAAATGTGAGTGGCATTTTGCCTTTCCTCCAATGTTTCTGTCTTGAGGAACTTGGCCTATGGGCCAAAATTTTGTCCTCAAATTCACTTGCTCCAGGAATGGTTCACTGTTAACTTGATATGGGAAGTAAGTCTTTCCATTGAAGTCAGTCAGAATATGTGCTTCTCCCTGCTGTGGCATGATGAGAATTCGTGATGGGGATGGATGGGAGGAGATGCCTGATGCTCCAAACTCCGAGCTTTGCACAGGGGGCTCTGAAACAGTTAAGTCAGAAAGATGAATATTTTTAACTTGTAAGCAACTTGTCTTAAGAGATATTTGGATTTCTTGTTGCATGAAGCCCATTGTTAAATATATATTTGCAGAATCTTAGACATATTACTACCTCTTTTATAGATGGGAAAAAACCCTCCCTGAAGAGAGCAACGTATCCACTCCTACATTTATGAACTCAGAATATCAAAGGAAGTGTGGCACAGCCCCACATGTTGACCTTGAATGCTGCCTTTCTATGCAGGGTCAATCTTGCCAGATGCTCAGTGCCCCTGGTTCCCACTGAAGCTGAAGACACTTGTCATCTCGCCTGATGCTCAGCACCTTCCTCAGCACAGGCTTCCTCCACAGTTTTTTGTCAAAAGTAAACAGAATTATTGACTAGGCATTATGTGTTTTCTTACCTAAGTAATACAAAGGCTTGGTCATTTCGCAAAAGAGTTGAAACTAGCACATCTGATGTAATAGAAGTTCTGTGTTGTAATAAAAACTAGAAGTATTATTATAACTAAAACAGTATATTAATGAGTGCTTTTATGGTATTCATTTCAATTGCTCCATCTTTAAAGAAGTATTTCCACTGCTAGTTTGATACAGGAAGTAAATTTTTCCAGGTCATTCACACCTTTACCTTCACATTGTTTTGTCATTTAAAACCATCTCAAGGCTCTTTTATATGGAAAAGAGGCTATACAGTATTACTAAGTATTCCAGCCATAACGTTTAAGCACTGGGAACCCTTGCGTGGAGTGGAATATTTGAATATGTCTAAATATATTGCTAGTAGGCTCCAATTAAGGCATGTGAGAAGCATAGTGTAGGCAGATCAGAATATTCCTAATGTGTCTTAAACTTACCAAGATGAGCTTCTCTCAGTGTTTACTCATTAGCTTAGCTAGTATAAAAGGCAAACTCCACTATGTACTTAGATTTACCACATATAATAGTATGCCCAAACTAGGAAAAAAAATGTGTGTTCCAACCACATGCCAGGTAGAAAGAAATACAGAATCCTAATGAAGATACAGTTTTCACATGTTTAAACAAACTGAGAAGAACATTGGGTAGGAGTTTAGGGATTACATTGATTTAGCAGAATTTAGTTAAATTACACCTTCAGTCTTCACTACATGTTAATGACTATAATCTTCACCAAAGTAAGAGAAAAATGCAACTTTTATGCCTAGTGGAGACAAGGACTCAGAACACTATAACAAGGTTGCTTAAGTAGCACAGTTGTATCATTGTATACATAAGATTAAAATTTTTAGATGTATTGCCAGCTTAGCATCCTAAACCAACTTTCGCTTCTCATTCAGGTGTTCAAGAAATTCTTAATAAATTAGGCACTTCTATCAATGGACTAATTAATACTGATCTTTCAGTTTTAGAAAACTACTCAGTTTCACTAAGGAAAGGTTATGTCATCTGTGATGTGAAGATGGATGGATGTATACCAATATATACCTATATGGCCATAGAAAACTGTAAGGAAAAGGCAGAGAAGAAAAAGTAATCTTCTTCAGTTCAGGAATTTTCTGTTCTGAGGCAAGCACCACAGAAATCTCTGAGTTCCCCTCGCTCTTCTCTGCTCTCCTCTTTTTTCAGAGAGGGAAAAGGCAAGGCTGGTATTACTTCTTTTGTACTTATGGTTAACATTACAACAAAGCAGTTTTCTATTAGAGTTCATCTCCTAGCCTCCTTTAACCATTGACTTGATCTGGCTGTCTAGGCTCCTTCTAAAACAAGGTAGATACTTTCTCCATAAAGTACTTTTTCCCAACTGTATGGGCTCTCTGGGGTTCCTCAGCTTTCTTCAGTGTCTGCAGAGGAAGACTGAGCAACAAACTTTGACTAAACCTTTAAAAGATCAAAGTTAAGTCAGATGAATTGCAGCCCCAGAACCTGAGGAGCAGAGGTGAAGAAGGTCCACTGACATAATAGCTTATAGAGATGTTCTCTGGGAAGAGCAAGGAGGGTTTTCCAGTAAGAGGAGACGTAGCTTCTTTCCACCCATTGAAAGTGGAAAAAATACAACACTTTTGACATATCTTGAGGAATTAATTTTTAGTAGTTTTAAAAGACTTATTTTGGGGTTAATCCAAGAGTATTGCCTCAGTAATATCAGGTCATTCTTGTCTGATTTTGACCTTTGAAATATTTTACTAAGCTTTTATATGTATTTAAAGACAATGAATTCTGTTACAAAAAAGATCTTTTGAAATGCAAAAGCTGAAACATACCTGGTCATTTCTGACCACCTCAAAATGCTTTTTCCCTTTTTATCTTTTTTTCAAAACAAAATGTTGTAAAGAATCCACAGTTGTAAACATTCTGCCTTGAACTAAATAGCCATTTTCCATTGGGGAATAGTTTTCATTCTAACTTGAAAGATATACAAGTTAATTGGGCACTGGGAGTAGAGGGAAAAAGTGCAGGTTATCCTGTGGCACTTGCTTAGCTGGTTCTACAAAATAATGCAAAGAAGAATATTACATCAGAATCGAAAGATGTCCTATGTCTTACAAAGAGCAGGTATTCAGGGAAACTCATCCCTGCCCTTACAGGACACTCTCATGTGCTGCCACTTTGAGAAGAAAGGGTGTAGGAAAGTAGGAGAAAAAAACTTTTCAAATCGAACGGGAGATGAGTGCCACAAGGAGGTCCCTGAGAAGCGCACAGTCAGTGGCACCTGAGAGCCCTGGAAGGCTCAGTGAGTTACAAAGGGATGATGCTTCATTGCGAGTACTGCCCCAGACTCTAGTTCAAAAATCCAGCAAAGAAATGAGGGACTGGGGCCAGAGGGCTGGAAGGATCCAACCAAAGTGGAACAATAACTTGTCCAAGCACAGATCAGCCCTAAAAATTAAGAAAGCTAAGGTTTTACATAATTAAAGGTGTGGCTGCTCCAGAAAAGTACATGAGCCCAGGGGGATTAAGACTGGCCTAGACCAAAAAGGGTTACTTGGTGATAAATAACTCTTAGAAATGGTAATTATGTTATGCCCTAATGTTATTTACTGCCTAATATTGTTCACTGTGACTCCTTTAATTAATCTACCTGACATTCTCACTAACTCATTCCTTTTATCCTTTGCTGAGATTAAAGGTCCTTTTTATCTTACTGCTTTTATGTTCATTCTTGGGTGAATCCAGTATGAAATTAGATGCCCGTGTGCATTTAGAGCACTCATGGCACTCACTTTTGGGATTCGCAGCAAGCTTACTGCCCCTTCTAAAATTATTGAAAGTTCTTGACATTCCTGATCACTTTGAAATCAGTTTACCCAAGACAGAAAAGAAGCTCCTGAAGTATAACATTCCCCAGTTCACAAAATCCCTCAGAGCAATTTCTTAGAGGTATTCTTAGGCTAACAGAAGACCCCTGTACTTTTTTCAAATAAAGATTTCTCACTAGGCTCTAAGTCACTTTGAGAAGCTATCTAGCTAAACTACCCAGTAATTTTCCTTGGCTAGTTTGCCCAAAAAACTCACAAACACCCCACATTATTATTTCCCAGGACTGGTTTTTCTCTCTCAGGATATCTTTGAACTGCTTTCAATTACTCTGACAGGTCAAGCTCTCCACTGAAAATGCTCCAGTTCCCTGAAGCAGATCCTCCTGATGACTTAGGCAAGAAATAAATATAATTATTTCACCTTGTGGTAAATTGCCCATGATCAGCTCTATGCTGCAAAGCATGGTCTCATGGCCCTTTATAATTGTGGTGCCTAGTTCACCAGCAGCATTTTATCCCGTAACACATACTCCAGGGCAGATTAAACAAACGACTTGTTTACAAACAGTCTAATGAGGAGTAGCTATGACGCACACAACTCTCATTCCCCTCTGCATATGCAAAGGAGCTTGCTTCCTATTTTCTTTATACAGGTGGCACCAGAAGATTCCTCTTTGGAGGCCTTTCAACCAGTGACCCTGCAGCAACAGAAACCCAAGTCCCGCTGATCTGTGTCTGCCGGTGAGTCCTCAGCGAGGGTGGGACAATGGCCAGGTCCAGCACTGCCCGTCTCAGTGGAGAGTGTCTCATCTGCCTTCAGCCTCTTCCCCGCACCTTGCATGCAAACTCCTCATACGTAACAACACAAGCTCCCGGGACTGTTTACAAGGGCGTGTTTTCACCCAGCACCCCTCCGAGCCTAGTGCCAAGCTCTCAATAGCTGACATGAGCATCCAGGCCCGTGTCTCTGGTTCCCCCTCTCATAATCCCTCTTTCTGCAGCCCTGGCAAATGTGTTTGATTCCACCATCATTCAGAGAATAACCTTCTTTTCTTTTTTCTTAATTGTCATTTTCCTCCTGTTCACCTGTAATGCTATTTTATGCCATTTTAACCATTTTAAACCATTCATAGTATCAATTTCTCAGTGCTTTCTTCACAAAACGTGATGGTGAGCCAGACTGTTGCTCATTCTTTTACCTGGCTTGCCTACCAACGTTGTCTTCTGCTTTGATTTCTAAGCTTTTGGCTGGAATGTATTTTTGTTCTGAGTTAATATAGCACTTGGTGCAAAGGGAGATCTTGCCCAGGGGTAGAATGGTTACACATATATTCTCTGGAAGTACTACTAACAGAAATAATAATAATAATAATAATAGCAAAATTTCTTCAAGGATACCACACATGGGGAGTGAGAGTGTGGTCAAAAGATAAGTGTTATTGGATTTCTGATAAAATAGTGAGATGTTGCAGTGGAAACAAAATCATTTAAAGGCAATATTTTTGTTCAATTTCTGTTTTATCAGACATACTGAAAATTTAAATTCAGTTTAAATTTATGTTTTGTGATTATTTTTGCCATTCCTGCGGGAGTTTTCTACAATAAGTCTTCAATTAAGCTGAATTCTGTAACTTACCTTAATGATAGGATTATTATTATATCTTATCAAATTGTTGAACTTAAAACACGCAGAGACATCCAGGATTTTGATGTAAAATTGCGGCTGTTTGAAAATGTGTAGTGAATGTCATCTTTAGAGCATATTTTGTGATCATCATCCCGCTGGGCACTTAGGTATCTTCTGTTTTGCATACTACACATATTTAAAATACATAAAGCAGAATGAAGTTCAGAAAAGATAGATATCAAGCTACCAGCATGACATTACAACTCTACATGACTACCCCCATAATAATATCCAATACCCAAGGCTATGAGCAGTGACAATTATACTAAGCCTAGTATAGATTCTTACTAAACTGATGATCTCTGTTCTGATGCCTACTGATATTAAATGCCAAGAAAATTTGGGCCCTTGTTGGGAGATACTAATCAAACATATGTTCTGCCATTCTGATCTATCTCCACTATTATCATGTAATGATGATACTCCTCAAGGCAAAGAGAGCAGTACACAGCTTGATTCATTTCCCATTATCAGGTAATACACAAACCGTGCTGACTATAGTATGAAATTTCTGTGCAGAAGAAAGGGGAAGGTAAGAAGTACACTAGTGTTAGAAAAAGAGAAGGACCAAATGCGACAAATGCCTGACTGCCAAGGTGAGAATTGTGGGCTTGCATCCATTAGCTTAGGAAAGACCAAGAATGCTACAGTTATATTTTATTGCTTATACTAACTTTCACGATGTAAGATGACTTGTAACAAGGTGAAGGTGATGAATAGAAAAGGCAGCTGCATAGAGGAGCTATATTCCACTGATGTTTACTTATGCTTCCATAAAAAAATAGAATAAAGCCTGAAGGATTTGCATCCAATTTAGAAATGAGAATGGTAAGGTTAATCGTAAAAGATATTTTGAGCTGTTTTATTAAAGTACCCTGCTCTCTCTTGATTCCAGCTTCATTTTTCCCTTCCTATCATTCTCTTACACTACAGGTACTTGAGTCTCCCAGCTGCAAGCAGGAACGGCTACAAACATAGAAGCCACGGGATTAATGTGCAGTGAGGAACAGTTTCACTGAATGCTGCTAGTCATCAGTTTGCTAAAAAGCTGGCCCTCGCACCCACATAGACATTTGTAAGAGGAAAAAGTGAAAAGTACCTCTGTGCAAAAAAAGTGAAACAAAAAAAAACCCCTCTGCTTTGCAGGATAACAGACCTTACTAAGACCTCTCAGAAATATTAGCCCAAGCAAAGAATTTGTGGCAGCATAGCTACAAGTTCTGAAATAATATAGTGAGATGTTAATACCCTTTTATTCTGCTCCTTCTGCATTGCACTTCATTCAGTACCATCAACAAATTAACATTATACAACTCAGTGTTCTGGTAGGCTATACCAAGATGTTTCTCATTTTCTGTTTTGTTCCCTTGGAAAGAATAAATAGCACTACTCTTATTTTTAGCTTTTCGACCCAGTGTTACTCTACATCACTTGGAGTCTTTGTCAATTTTTGCAGTATCTTTACTAACCAATGCATTTTAGAAGTTAACATAGCCAGACTTTGTAAACAGCTATAGTCTTGAAAAGCAGAATTAAAAATTGGCCTAGTTCATGGCTACAGCTCCTCCTGGGGCCATAGATGCTTGTCTTAGTTTCTGTGCTTTGTACAGAAGAAGAGATTAAAGACGCTAAGGCAGACAGAAAACAGCAGTTGCCAGAAGCCCAGGCAAAAAGGATGAGGGGACATAACAAGCCTAGGCAAACCCTCAGCTCCTATCGACACCAATTCAGCAAGCCTTGGCAGAGACTCAGAGATACGGCAGCCTCTCTGAGCAGATTTCGTATAGTCTAACATTAGCCATCTAAAGTTTCTGCATTTGGCATCCATGTTTCAGCTATAGTTGGTGAAGGAGAACAGGCTCTTGCAGGATGTGATTCACTACTTTTGATGACCCATGTACCAAGCAGGCACCTCCACAGCATCGTTCATCCCATTTGTTTTTCTCCTTTTTTCCTGTGATACCATCATTTATATTAAAATAATGTATAGTTCTGTATGTAGAGCTTGCTAATTTTTCTGGTTGCACAATTCTGAGGGACAGCATGTGTTCTTGACACAACTGATCAGAGGTGTTTCATATTCTGAGGTTAACAGCTAGGTAACATTAGATTCAGTACTATGTCTATTCGCAATAAGCATCGGAGTGCCAAATACCTGATCTAGGCAGCTGGTCTTTGTCTTAAGGTCCCCTCATGAACTAGGGAAGGAAACTTGGAGCATGACTTCCATGCAGCATCCACGCTCCACAAGAGACACTCTGTGGCAGCTGTGCGCAGAGAAGGGGCAAATTCAGCATCAACTTTGTGTTGCCCACTGGTGCTCTCTTGTTGAAAAATAAACTTTACACGGCTGGATAAGAAAGATGAAGTTTCAAAAATCACCAGAGCTCAAACATTAGTTAAACTAATGATATTTAAGTAGTTGTTTGAACTCATATTCACACACAGAACGCCCCTTCATTGCAAATGGAAATATTTATTGTGTCCCCCCTCAAGAATTTTTCAAAGAAATTGGATTCTCTTTGTTGAAAATTGAATCCTGGAAAATATTTAGTTTTAATACTGAAAACCCAGTTTTGAAAAATATAATTAATATTTGAAAACTGACTATTTTCCTGTTTTCATTTATGGGAAATGTCAGCATAAATGCTAAATTAAAAACAACCCTATTTTTTTTTCTCCTTTCCCAACTTTCCCATGAAAAACAAATGGTATTTTCCTTCAACTCTACTGGCAACAGAAATGTCAATATAGAAAGCCTTCAGGCATCAGACTGCGTTTCTCTTCAAAAGCACAAGGTTAATGAGCATATTGAGAATCGTCAGGAACTCACAAGTCTGAAGGAACCTCAGATCCATCTGCTGGACTATTTGCTCGATGACTCACAGGAGGGTGAAAGGTTGAATTACCAGCCTTTCCCTTCAAGAGGACAGATAACATTTTCTAAGCCTCCGATGATCGATCCCTCCCAGAACCAGATCATGCAGCTGGTTTCCAAGACATTAGAAATTCCCTGGAGGATGAGGACGTAATCTGAATGTGTAGAAGGCTTCACTTTTATACAGGTCAGAAATGTTTTTATTGGTAGTAAACAAAACAAGATATCAGAATTGAGAGACTTTGAAAAAGTGTCATCAAAAAACTCGTGGTTTTCAACCCTCCTAAGCAATACTGCCGACTTACAACAAAGGCAGTAACTTCTTTTTTCCCCCCCTTTATTCAGAACTATTACTTGCTTTTCAAAATACTATTTAAAACAAAACAAAACAAAACAACAACTGTAATACGTATAATTCCATGTGCTAATGGATAAAGATAGCCTTATGGGAGGGAAATGGTAAAATAACTGATCTTCAGAATACCCTCTGAAGTAAAAAGCTGTTGCTTTGCCTGTTTTGTAGAGGGGGAAATGTTTTTCATAACCCCATTCACGCTAAGGAGAGCTGTATGTTGTCAGTGGTACCACATTCGAACAACTGCAGAAGTAGTAGCTGTAAATGTAGAAACAGATACCATCCATTCTGAATAAAAGTGTCACTGCCTGGCTCAGTGTGGTTAAATGGTTTGCCTGACACTACACAGCCAATGCTAAAGCCTGGATCGAAATTCAAGAGTTTTATTGAATCTCTACTGTATACTTGTATTAATGAATTTTAATCTTGTTTGAGAAATATGGAACTGCTTAACAAATAACTTAAATTCTGACTTTAAAATCTTTTTTTTTTCTCACACAGTGTGAGTGGCTACAATGCTCTATATGCGATAGAAATATGGTAATATCGCCAAGTATGCTATTTGGTATAGTTAGATCACAGTTATATTTGAATCACAGTTTCTCATTTCCTTTATTTGTCTTTTTGAGCTGTGTTTTTAAGTCACTGTCTTTTAAATAAAAAACCTGTCTTTGTCTTAAATCACAGCATAAAGCTGCCGTGCTAATCAATTAATAACATTTGTGATCATCAGGCAAATTGTTTTCGTTACACTGATTTTTATCGTGATCATTGTTCTGTACGTGTACCTGATTATTATCAACCTGCAGGACGTGTCTGTGCAGAGACCAGGATAATACGGTAGATTCTTACAGACTGCAGTAACAAAAACTGAATTGAAAGCTCTAGGCACTGCTGGAGCACCACGGCACGGAAGAGAAACCAGCTAAAATGCCACACTAGGATTCCTTCATGCAATCTTAAATGCTCAAGAGACTTGGGAGACTATCTTATGTATCTGCAACAAACTGACACAGTAAAAATCTCAGCAAATAGTAATTTTCTGGATTTACTGCATGACAGGAACATCAGGTGGTAAGTTAAATAATGCAAGGCACAGAAATTGAGTAAAAATCTTCCTGTGAGCCTGCTCATCACAGACATATGAGCAGCTGGTTCCCACTGCAATTCCTATTTGCTTCTAAGCCTCCCCAGCTGGGATAAGTGAAAGCCTTATCACGGTCACTGACAATCTGACAGCCATCTGAGATAGGCTGTGAGTCAGTCCCCCGTATGGTGGGGAGGAACAGAAACTTCCTCGGGAGGTATTGACAGCAGGCAGCGTGTTTCTCACTTTAATTTCCCATTATAGGGTACTGTGCCTGCTCACGGAGAGTGCTGTACCTCAGCACGGAGAACGAGGGAAGATTATGCTGGTATCTCTCATGTACTTCAAACGAAGGTTACCACATAACGTCTGAGCCTGTGATCCTTCTCAGGGCACAGCGGCTTTTCACAAGAAAGGCAAAGGGATCCTCCTAAAAGATAAGGAATCAAATAGTCTGAGACTCACACTGTCTCTGAAGGTTGGCGGCAGCATTCCCGTATGCCACACCATAAGTAATGCCTTGAATGTAGAGGAAGATGGTTACGGGTTTGGGCACATCAAGGGTCGGATGCACAAGTGCTCAGCACCTTCTGCTGGGGCCGGGTTTGTGAACTTGATCAGCTCAGAGTGAGACACCTTGGCGCAGGCGAGCAGGCTCAGTGCCACCGCTTGCGCCAGTAAGGTATTTCATTCGGGGTGCTGAATTCTTCCAAAAGTAGAATGTTTACCATGTGCAAGAATGCTTTAAAAACCACTTTTCTGGTAGACTAAATAATTCCAAGTGTAGACAGAGAAATGGCTTACTGTGGAGAAAAGAAAGATATCTGTACAATTACAATTCATCTTTCAACAATTATTTATATATTAATTCCAAGACAACCATGGGGGGGGGGGGAGGGGGGGGAGAAAGCAAGGAGACATGAAGATTCCCAGTAAGCAGAACAGTTTCTGTATGACAGTCAGACAGAGATATCCACTTATTCTACAGGTTGATGAGATGTATAGATGAGATGTTAAAAATTCCATGAAAAGACCAATCCAGCAGTCCCACTGTGTAAAGATGCTCAGTGACATGCCTGGCAGGTAATCGATGGCGATTTGCTAAGGCCCACTCTCAGCAGGTACTTAATGCCTCTGTAATCACAGCTCGAATGAAACTCACCTCCAAACCTTGCTGCATGTTCTCAGTATCTAACAGGATCCCTACCTACATAAGAGATGTAAAGATACCAGGGTACAAGCAGGCAAGAAGCTGCCCCCTTTTAATTCATGCTAGTTGCAGAAATCCGTGGGTGTTCAAGCAATGCAGGATTAGGCCCGAAGAATGATTTTCTAAATTATACCAAGCGGAATATTCTCTGCAGCTGAACTAAATAATCCAGAGCCTTCCATATGAAAATACATAGCTGGCAGACTTCTGTGGCATGAAAGATATATGCATCCATGTGTGCATGTGTGTGTGCGTGCATGTGCAGGGAAATGTTAAATTGTTTTATACCAGTGAATATTTAAGCAGGAAACATGAGTAACAGATATTACAACTAATAAACTAATCAGTTTAGAGCTGTGTTTTTCAAACAAAATATTATATTTCTCAAACAGCCATAACCTGATACAGCGTTTCGTCAAAAACACTGAGTAAAGTATTAGACTTTTTTTTTCCTGGTAATATCAGTATAATTTATGTCCCCATAACAAAAAGTTAGAAGCCTGTTCATCAAGCAGATTGTGTCTGGGTGAGATTTTATGCTAATAAGTTAGAATTCCAAGTTTGATTTACTTGATTGATAATATAAAAAGAGCAACAGTGAAAAAGAAATACATTTTTAATATACTGCTCTGCAGTCTCTGCAGTAAACCAGCAGATGAACTATGAAATTTATTTTTTAGATTTCATTAGGATTGTATTAAAATGTATGAAAGATTATTATCCATATAGGTAAAATAAAAAAAGATCTGTCTATTGTGACAATTACAATTTTTTAAAAATCCTTTGGGGTTGGAGTTTGTTGGCAGGTTGGAAAAGCTGGCTCGACTTAGTCTCAAGCTACAGTAGATGCAATAATTTATGGCATCTGAATGGTAAAACAGTACTCCAGTATTTAAATTAGCCTTTAATAGACGGCATGAATCATTTTCATACTCATGCTTCTGCACATTGGACTGCACCACTAGAAATACAATGTTCTTGGTGACATTGTTTAAGGGTCTAATCTTATATTGCTGCTTCAATAAGTTTCCAAGGGCTGCAGAAAATGAGATGGGGTACACTGAACAAACTAATGCAAGAAAAACTTATTACAAATAAAGCATTGTTCAGCTGGCTAGATAACTCTTTCGGAAGAAGACAGTTGTGAGTTAAATTTCTATCACAACAGCAGTATACCAAAAATTATTTTTAATGAAAACTAAAAGAAGAAAACGACAAATTGTATCCAAACCCAAGTTTGTGACTTCTTGCAGAACAGTAACTTTGAACCATGACTGTTTGTAATGTGATAAAGTATAATGTAAATTTAATGGCTTTCAAGACACAAGCTATTAAATACCATACAAATCTGGTAAATCCATTTGAAAAGTCAGTTGCTAGGCTCCTAGATCTTGCTACACTTTCAGAAACTGCAAGTTTAATTTCCAGCACCCCCGGTTGGGATTCAGAACTACAGCAAAAACAATGACTTTCTTTAAGGTTTTACATACCAGTCAGGAGAGTCACTATTCCAGGAGATTGCCAATATATACAGAGAGAAATACATGCAAGGAGGGAGGGATGAAGGGCTGTCTCATCACTGTTAACCTACTGTACCTCAGTCTGCAGCCAGCCCAGCTGCCATCGCAGGGCTGTGAGACAGCTTTGCCTGAAGTCATTCCCCACCATTGGCTGGACCGAGACTGAACTGAAGGAGGGTAAAAAATATACTGTGTAGGAAAAATATTAAACCTTTCTCCACTGAGGAGCAATGAAAAATGCCCAGTAGACAATAGCACCAGTAGACCAAGCGATCCATAAATATGTTTCTGTTCCACAAAAAAAAAAAAAAAAAAAAAAAGGAATTAACTGCAGAATATTTTATCATGCTGAGCAAAATGCAGACTGACTATGGGCTGCAATAAAGCAGCCACGAGATACCTGTCTCACCAGCTTTACTCCCACTGAGTTATCTCCCAAATCTCATGGACAAACACTAAGTTCCCTCAGCATCAGCAACTAAATATTTCCCTGCCTACTCAGCTGAAATATTTATGAATTTTTAAGATTTAGGGCTTGAAATATTCACTGATGAAAATTCAGGAACAGCTATTAAAATCCATGAAAGAATCAATGATCATTGCATGAAAAACCACAAAGACAGCAGCTTTCTTGGCTCATCTGACAAAGGTGCATCTCTTGGTACGCATTTTCTTTCCTGCAGATACAGGGCTTGAACGAGCAGAGGGGGGGCACCCCCCCCTCTCCCATGGTACCTGCTCTATTGCCTCCTGCAAAAGAAAGCAGAGTCGGTGGTAAACACAGCACTGGCATACTCCTGTAATTGCTACTGTGCATTGCAATCAGGCATTTAGACTTCGTATCCATTTCCTGGAATTTATGATACAGGATGTCTGACCCGATCTCACTATGATTTTTTGGTCCTGGACCCTCTTTTGCAAACACTGTATCTCGAAATGATGTTTCCAATCTGCAAAGAAAAGATCTAGAGAGGTTATATTTCTGTCCTGTGATATCATCAAACAGTAGGGTTGTAAAGCTACAATTTAAAGCTGGATGCTGAGTAAAAAGTCAGTTTAAATTACTCTGCTTGGCCAGCGACAACAAAGCCTTGGAGTGAAAATGTTGCTTCAGAACAAGACATTTAAGTTTTGTCTGTTGAATCTGATCCACCGGCAGATTATTTGGGTGAGTGTGCCTAGCTACCAGACACCACCACTTTCATTTGACTAGTTCTTTTTCTACACATGGGTAAGAATGTCCAAGAATATCAAGACTGACGTTGTATGCCTTCTTTTTTTTTTTAAACAAATATTTTATATAACCAAGACAGTGTAAATCAAGATTGTCAAGCCACAACAAGAAAAAAATCCCTATGAGAGTGTATTTCTTCTAACATAGAAACAGCAATTTTATTATAAAATAAAACCAGTGCTATTTTCACTCCAAAGGTCCTGTGCCTATTTCACTACAGCATTCTGCCTAGGATCCTTCCCAACACTTTCTAGTGACTTCTAGTCACTTAAAGAAACATATCCTAACAAAAATTCAACCTGCAAACCTTATTAACTCCTGCATTTGCTGTAATAGCCTGGGAAGAGTAATGACCAGTTATTCTGCAATAATGCCATTCTGTTTCCCTGCCGTATTGTGGAAGCGGGATGCAAAATTATTTTGGGAAAGATTAAGAGAAACAGGAGTATTTCCTTACATGACATGAAGATTCATTGCTGATACATTGTCATTTCTGAGTTTGTGTCTCTTAGAGTAAGAAGGCATACACCTCCCTAAGAATAAAGCAAAATTTAGCATGTTTTCTAAATCTGCCATTACCGGTAGAGTAAATAGTTAAGGATGAAATAAATGACAACAGCGAGCCAAAAGTTTGCATTAAAGCCTTTGCATCTGAGTCCTAAAGTTAGGATGTTAATTCAGTCTTGGCTTATCAAAATCTGAGCTGCTTGGATTTGAGAGACGTTTTCAACATAATTTGATAATTTCCATATTTGTACATATCTTATCAATAGACTAATATCATCATTTGCACATACCTTAAGCCTTCAGCTGAAGGTATACAGTAAACTTGAAAATCACAGTTCTGCCTAAATATTTTGAAGGAATTACTGTTATAAGTAAAAGCTAAGGCTGCAGTTTAGAAACACCTATGCTCACACTCAGTTTTCCCTAAGTAACCCCCCTGAAATCAACTCTCTAAGCATTTTCTAATTTACTAAAAATACTCTTTGGGACTCCAGCAGGAAAAGAGAAAAGACCTCAGAACACATTGCTGTATTGATAATCTATCATGAAATTGAAACTATTACAATAATGGCTGACTGTGACTAGAATAAATATTTTCTTTATATTTTCCAAGTCCAAAAAAATGAAGCTGACAGTCTTTAAAAGTGTCTAACCAGATCACAGGTGCAGAATTGCAAATTGTTGTGAATTGTTCCAAATATCTTCTAAAGCAAAGTTTGCATAGAAAAGTAGATAGTGAGACCAATTGATTTAACTGGGGAAAAACAAATAGGCTTTTGGACACAAAGATAGTTTTTGAATACAGAGAATTTACACCCATTGTTTGCAACTGCTGTGTGGCCATTAAAAAATCTTTATTCACTTAGAGATAGCACCCAGAACCGCAGAAAAACAGGAGAAACTGTGTTGAAAAAAGAGAGTAAGATGACTTTTTATTTTATATAAAAACACCTCATATATGTAGGTAGGTGAGTTTCTGAGACCCAGGAAACCCTTAATAAAAAGCCAGGACTTACTTGCAAAGATAATATCTTTGCAAAAACTTAGTTAATTTCTCTAAGGAAGTATTTTGCAACGACTCTTCGTTTCCTAGCCTCCCTGTAAATTGGGGATACCACAGTAGAGACTATTTTTGTGGTATTTACAACCCAGTCAGAACCAAAAAATACTGGAAGCTTCCCACTAAAGGAAGTCTATATGAGGCAAAAAATAAAGGAAAGCATTAAAGTCTGTGCTACACAAACAAAGCAACTCTGTATCCTGTCCCTCTATCTAGAAACATTAATAACTAGGACAAGTGCCCAGTTGACTTTGAGATGAGGTGGCTCCTGGACTGCAGTGAAAACTAATTTGCCAAGCACTCAATGGATTGAGGCAGAACTGATGTATTTCACTTTACTTTTAATTCCTAAAATTGACTTACTTGCTGCAAACAGCCTGGCAGAGGATGTATAATTTTGTTGTCAGTGCTAGGCAGAGTTTTGTTGGAACTCAATGTCTGTCCTACTTGGTGCCTTTTTCTGAGTGAAAGTACATCTATGTAGCTCCTCCTGGAGAAGCTTCATGGCTCTGAATACTTGAAGAAGAAAGTTTTTTTCCCAAACCAGATAAACATGAAATGATCAACAATACGATTCTGCAAGGACACTTTTTGAAACAGCTTTTCTTTTGGAGGAAAACATGTTTAACTATCTTTCGCCTGTGCTCTGCAAAGACATTTTACCTCGATTGATCTTAAGCAGCAGTTTCTGGAACTCCAATTATTGTTTAAAGGGTAATAAATCACATTGTGTCTTTCTGCCTCCTTCTTTCCCCTGCAGATTGGTACAGCAAGCTACTAAACTGCTGAAGATGAAAGAGTTTCCATGAAAGTTCCAGTTGTTTTGCTGGAAGAACAGTAATACGAATTTTGAGTCTGAAATAGAGGTTGTTACCAAGTCACCAGCCCATAGTTTTGTTTCTCTGTGGGATGCAGTAAAGGTCCACTGCTGAGCTTGATTCAAGGTGTTCTTTAGGTATAAGTGATTTTTCACTGACCCTTTACACAAATGAAATGCACCAGGTAACTGGTTTAACCTCTAAATCCTCCTCAGAGCCCACCCCAGTCTCATGGCCTATAAGATATTGGCAATAGGCCATGGTAATCTTGTTTTTTCAGACTGAACAACACTTATGTGACGCACTGGTTCTTCATAACCCTCCTATGTACCAGTCTCACTGCTATATCATTAAATAAAACCTCAGTCTGTTTCAGGTGGGGCTGCAGCACCACTTGGGAGGATGATGATGCCCCTAATCCAGGCAGAATCCCTGGCCAGTGCAAGGCAATAGATAACTCTTTCTAACAGGAGGATGTTAAAACGGTGCCCACATTTTCTTGAAATAAAATCTGAGAAACCATGCTGTCATGTCAAATAAATCCTTTAGAAATTTATAAAAGGATCATTCTAAATGTAACTTTTTGTCGTGGTTTCAGCTGAGATGATAGAGTTAATTTTCTTCCTAGTAGCTGGTATAGTGCTGTGTTTTGGAGTTTAGTATGAGAATAATATTGACAACACACTGATGTTTTAGTTGTTGCTCAGTAATGTTTACACTCGTCAAGGACTTTTCAGTTTCTCCTGCTCTGCCAGGTGCAGACGAAGCTGCGGGGGACACAGCCAGGACAGCTGACCCCAACTGCCCAAAGGGCTATTCCATACCACATGACGTCATGCTCAGCATATAAAGCTGGGGAAGGAGAAGGAAGGGGGGGACGTTCAGAGTGATGGCGTTTGTCTTCCCAAGTAACTGTTACGTGTGATGGAGCCCTGCTTTCCTGGAGATGGCTGAACACTGCCTGCCCATGGGAAGGAGTGAAGGAATTCTTTGTTTTGCTTTGCTTGTGTGTGCGGCTTTTGCTTTCCCTATTAACCTGTCTTTATCTCAACCCACGAGTTTTCTCACTTTTACTCCCCCGATTCTCTCCCCCATTCCACCGGGGGGGAGCGAGCGAGTGGCTGCCTGGTGTTTAGTTGCCAGCTGGGGTTAAACCACAAGAGTCCATTTTTGACACCCAACGTGGAGCTCGAAGGGTTCGAGATAAGGACTGGTTTGATTGGAATGTGCTAGATCGAATTTATAGCTGTTATTGCTGTTTAGCTATTAATCGGCAGGCTTCTGTGCTTGCCATGGGGCTTGTTTGCTTTAATGTATATTAGAGTCTAGTGTTTGTTAGGGGCTGCTTTTTGCTTTTGCTGCTTGCCGTGCTGCTGTACTGCTGATCATCTTACTCTGCTGTGCCTGGGAACATTTTGATAACAGCCATGGCGATGCGCCTGGGCTGGCAGATGGCCAGGGCATCGCTGCTGTTTCTGTGCTGCTGTACTGGACAGGCTGGAACTCCGCTGTGAACTCGAGTCGAAGGGACTGTGACCTGTGGATGAATCCACGTGGGAGCAGGGCACCCTGAAGCGTCTGTGCCCATGGATAAGCCCATGCCAGAGCAGGTATATCTTGAAACGTCTGTGGCCATGGTTACGTCTGTGCTACAGCAGATATACCTCTGAAGGGATTGTGGCCCAAGGATAAGTCCACGCTGGATAAGGTGCACCTCGAAGTATCTGTGGCTGTGGATAAGCCCATGCTGCAGCAGGTACACCTTGAAGCACCAGTGGCTGTGCATGAGGTCATGCTGGAGCACCTCAAAGCGTGTGGCCATGGATAAGCCCACAACAGAGCATATACAGCCCTGGAGGGACTGCAGCTGTGGGTAAGGCCATGTTGGAGCAGGTTTACTTCTGAAGGGACTGTGGCTGTGGGTAAGGCTACACTGGAGCAGATATATCTCTGAAGGCATTGTGGCCCATGGAGAAGGCCATTCTGGAACAGGTGCACCTCAAAGCGACTGTGGCTGTGAATAAGTCTATGCCACAGCAGGTATACCCCTGGAGAGACTGTGGCTTATAGATAAGGCTCCACTTGGAGCAGGTACTCCCCTAAGGGACTGCAGTCTGTGGAGAAGTCCAAGCCGGAACAGGGGCAAGGGGAGGAGTTCATTGCAATGTTAAACCTGACGGTCTGGTCCAAAGGGGCCGGGGTGGAGATTGTAACGGAAATACCTTTAAATTGTTGTAACCTGGGATTTGAGTTGCATGTTATGGGCATTACTATAGCAGGAACCCCTTGTTGCTAGCCAGGCTAGGAGCAAGGGAAGGAGTTCATTGCAATGTTAAACCTTATAACCTGGCCCAAAGGGACCAGGGGTAGAGATTGTAATGGATATACCTTTAAATTGTTGTAACTCATTATTTGAGTTGCATATTATAGGAATTACTATAGCAGGAACCACCTGAACCAATGGAGGACAAGCCTTACAAGAAGCAGTGCAAGCGCAGCAGTGACCCGACCTGAGCTGGCTTTGGTGCCCACTAACTCCATGCAACACGCCACCTCTCCTGTCCTGAGTGACCACCATGACAGATGGAGCCCAAAGTCATGAGTAAATGAACTCAATGGACATTTTGTGGACATTCATGGATATTTTACAGACATTTTACAGGGGTGGTCCATAGACTAAGGGAATGATATGTGTGTATTGTATCAAAGGATGGGAAGGGTGATGGTAGGTAATGAGAATGTAGTGGATAGTGTGAGACCTGAGCATGATGTAAATGGTATAGAATAAGGGGTGGATACTGTCCTGGTTTCAGCTGAGATAGAGTTAATTTTCTTCCTAGTAGCTGGTATAGTGCTGTGTTTTGGATTTTAGTATGAGAATAATATTGACAACGCACTGATGTTTTAGTTGTTGCTAAGTAGTGCTTATACTAAATCAAGGACTTTTCAGCTTCCCATGCTCTGCCAGGTGCACAAGAAGCTGGGAGGGGGCACAGCCAGGACAGCTGACCCCAACTGACCAAAGGGCTATTCCATACCATATGATGTCATGCTCAGTATATAAACTGGGGAAGAAGAAGGAAGGGGGGGACATTTGGAGTGATGGCGTTTGTCTTCCCAAGTAACCGTTACATGTGATGGAGCCCTGCTTTCCTGGAGATGGCTGAACACCTGCCTGACCCTGGGAAGTAGCGGATGCATTCCTTGTTTTGCTTTGCTTGCCTGTGCGGCTTTTGCTTTCCCTATTAACCTGTCTTTATCTCAACCCATGAGTTTTCTCACTTTTACTCTTCCGATTCTCTCCCCCATCCCACCGGGGGGGAGTGAGTGAGTGGCTGTGTGGTGCTTAGTTGCCAGCCGGGGTTAAACCATGACACATTTATTCCCTTTTAAGAGAGATGGACATTCCTAATTTCAAAAACTTGATGAGTAAGCTAAGTCCTTTCTTGCTATTCAATGATGTAATATGTACACACATAACGATAAGACCTTTGTCACATAGGGCAGTTCTTAATAAAATACTCACTTAGTGCCTCTGAGGCAAAATGCTGCAACACACATTATCTTGAGCTGTACAACCAATTTAATAATAAATGATTAAGCTTTGGGCTCCTTTTTCTCCCTGTGGCATTCAGAACAGCTCAGAGCTAAACACAAAAGAACAGAGTTTTTTTTCTCCTCAGCACATAAATTCTTACATTCCCAGGACATAAAATAGTATTTATAAACCCTTGCTAGCTATTGGGATTAGTAACAGGGTGTCTATCTGTTTGCCTGATGACTCTATAGTTTTGCCCAATTCTCTTCTTCACTTCCAGGCCACTGATATGAAGCCAACCATTGCTGTTAGGCTATTTGAATTAGGTCAGGGCTATGACTAAAAGGTCTGAATGGATCTTTGTCATGGCAATCGCAACCTGGTTTTTGCCTCCTGAGGACAGTGCTTGTGGGGATGGGGCTGCTTTGCCCCTCTCCCAGGTGCCATGTGCCTTCTGGGGTCTCCTATAGCTGCTCAATGAGGGGATAACAGGAGCCCAGCATGCAAAAGCCAATGCTGACTTTACATGCAAGCTTTCAAAAAGATTTTTGTTTGATATGAGACCACCTACCGGAGTGCCTCAGCTGGGTGAGGAGGCAGAGCGAAATCACCTACAGACTGTCTCAGTCCATGGTCAAACCCACCACAGAAAACAAAATACCAAAGAAGCACAAGCTAGCTAAGCCTTTTATGGCAGTGCGATATTTCTTTTCCTTCTCTCTACATTGAAAAGGACAGTTTGGCCTGAGTCACCACATAAATGTAGCACAGCAAGACAAACTTGACTGATGAGCATAAGAATAGAGCAGTGGTTCATTTAATCAAATGCTTTTATAAGCAACTAATGTAAATTAAAATGCTGAAAGGAAAAATCAAAGTTACCCAGGCTGCTTGAACCTGCTTTAAAAGCATACCAACACCCATATCCACACCCTTTTTTTACTTCTTTAGTTCCTCCTGGAACTATAATATAGTTTTTATAATTAAATAAAAACCACAAACCAGACCTTTTGAACAGGATTGTACTTTACATTAACAAACTGCTCCCTCATGAGTGAGTCAGTCTGCGATGCCCATTAATGGCTAACAGCTCCGTTAAAAAGGGTGAGCAAAAAAGCCCTAGAATGTTTTATTGTTTAACGTGAAAGCACCCAGAACAATGGATGGGCATTTTTTTTCTATGAATCAAAATAATCACATTTAATTAATTAAATGCACACAGCATCTGATTCTGTAACTGTTCTGTGCATGGAAGTCAACTGGGTTTAATAAGATGCAACACAATAGAGTCAATTAGTGCATTCGCCTCTAACCTACAAAACGAGGGCAGTTGGTTTGCTTGCATGTAAGCTTACTCCTGAATGAGTATCTATGGTCTCCACTGACAGCTACTCCAGACAGGTTTTTTTTTTTGGAAGTGGCTACCAGTTATGGGTGTCTCTGTCTTTAAATGCCAGACCAGAAACAAAGCAGGAGCTCACCCAAAAAAGCCACCCAAATTCAGCAGAATCAGGGGGTCATTTTTATCTCTGAAAAACAAGACATAGTGTCAAAAAGTAGATACCTCAAAATAGAAAATCTATTTCTGAAATATCTATCTTTAGATTGTCATGTTCCTTCCACATTTAGTCAGGAATTTTCAAGAAATTGGAGTGTTTATGCTGAGTGCAAATATGATCAGAACAGTACAGAGTATGAAACCAGTCAAATGTCTGAGAAAAAAAAAGTTGTTTACGAGCTTATTTATACATCTAGTCAATATGATTGCCTCCCTACTGAAAAGAAATCAAGAGAATTATAATACCAATATCCTGACCATGCAGTATACCTACTGGGAAGTCTATTAATTGTGTGTTGGTCTATTGGATATACCTGTCTATAGTACAAGGGCAGGGATTGATTTTCAGTGTCATGTTTGAGAGAAAATAATCAGGTCATCTGAAGAGAAGAATACATTGGCAACACTCTCTCATCCCACCCCAAATAAATTCAAGCTTTGGCTGTTAGTTTATCTTGAATGAGAGGGTGATTTAGCTCAAGAGAAGGAGTAGGTAGGTAACCAGTAAATACCTTTTAGAGTATCTGTTGCCATTTGGAATTAGTGCATAGCAACCAAATATTTACAGGGGAAAGAAATACACTCTGGAACCAAGGTTTTGCAAATGACCACTCTAACCTTTCTTCCCTTAATAGTAAAATGGTGGCTAAAAAGGCATAAAGACAACCCACCCCGGCAGCAGTTTAGGCTTTGAGAAAACTCAGCTGAGCAGGGAAGATCAGAGCAGATCATAAGGCATCATTCCTCCAAATCATTTGCATAAGAAAGAAAATTTATACCATGCCCTAGACTTGCTAAAAGGAAGACGGATGACGACACAAGGTGTTAGAGGAGACTCAAGTGCCGACTTGTCTTTCAGGAACAAGGTAGTCACGAAATATTGATTGTACGTGAGTGTGTGTGTATGTACAAGTGACAAATAGGGAAAGTAACCGGCATGGCTCGTTTTCCATCCACATCCAGCAAACACACAGTCATATCAAATGTCACCGTAACAAAACCCAGTAAACTGATCTCACAGCAGTGAGCAGGAGTCTGTTGGTTCACCTTGCTTTGCAAGCACTGCACCAGTTTGTCTCATGTTAGTTTTCTATTTCTGCTTACAGACAGATATTAGTAAAGAAAGCATCAACCTGGTGTAAGCTGGGCCTGTGCTGAGGAGGAGGTTGGGCCAGACGACCTCCAGAGGACCCCTCCAAGCTAGATAATTCTTTGGTTCTCTCACCTAAAAATTTAGTCAATACTGGGAAGTAGTGTATTATGTCAGTCATTTTCAAAGGAATGATAATAAAATAAATACAGCATTCCATTCAGTCATCTGTTCATGAGGTATGTTACACATTTCCAAATATCTACCACGACATATCTTCTTGGACATTGTTTTCCCTCCTGAAAATTTGTATTTACAGTACAGTACATAGCTGAACTGGAAACCCAGATGCCTTGATTTGCATTTATTTTATTTTTACAAATGCTAAGTAGCCACAACTCTGGTTGACCCTTTGAAGGTCAAGGTAGGGTCCCACAGCCCATTTGCAGGTTAACCTTCCTTTGTCTAGAACACATCTTTTTAGGTGGAGGGGTTTTGATCATAAGACCCTCCAGGGCTGAAAGAAACATCAGCCTTCTGCAGCATAAAAAAATTCCTTGATATTGGGAAAAAATGAAAATTGAGAACCGAAATCCTTTCATGATAAAATTCTGGTTTTGCATATAGACACCATGGTCTGGTGTCTCTGACACTCCTGGTCTGTCACAGACACTCCTGGTCTGAGATGTTATTTTGGATTGGCATCATTAAGGGACCAGATTTCATAATTAAAGAAGGAGGAGATAATTGTCTGTTTGATTAACATTTAAAAAATGACAACAGTTTGTTAAACATAAATATTTGCAAAGTCCAAGGGAAAGATATGAGTGGGCAGAGGGTAGCTGAACTAAACAAAGATACAGGATGAATATTCTTAGCATAGAGTTTTGAAAGTTATCAGAGAGATTATAATTTTTTATATATGGTAAACATATCACATTTCCTCCTTGTTTGCTCCTTTGGCTGAATTTCCATCCCTGGAGGCATTCATAAGGAGTGTGGACCATTTCCTGAAGACCTGTTGTTGGACCTGGTTTGATCATGAGGTTGAAGTAGACAGTCCCTTCCATCCTCCATGGTCCCATTATTTTAATCAAGTTCTTCCACTCTACTGCGAGAGCTTTTTGCTTATCTTCATACACTTTGTAGTCACCTCACTCACCTGCTAACTCTTGTTTTCTCAATAGCACTGTTAGCTTGAGTGTGGCCCAGCATCTACCACTATGCTAAATTTTATTAGGCTCAATAAACCTAATGATCTTGGCTGAGATTTTTATTCATCGATACTCTTCACTTCATCTTATAACACTATGCATTGCTTATGGCACAAAATGGCACTTAGAGCATATAGGAAAGGCACCAAGGTCATGTGGGCGGTTCAAAATTATAGTGCAGCAGCAGCTACTAAGCAGTTCTCCTTGTAAGTGCCCAGCATGCATATGTTAAAATCTTGGGTTAGTCAATGGTATGCTATTTGAGTTTGCACCCATTTATCTGGAAATTGAAGTGATATGTCAACATCATTAAATGGGCACTTCTGGAGATTGTGAGAGAAAACTTGTTAGCCTGAGATAGGAGAATAAATGCTATGTTCTGATAATGTAACTCATTTTCTTCTCCATTTGTAGAGCATAGACATCTAGCCTGACCATTGAGTAGCTTTTTTTTCCTGCTTGCATATTTTATTTGCCAGAAACTCAGAGCTAACTTCAACAATTTGTGCGTTTCCTGAATTTGCCACAATTTTTAATTAAAAAACCCTGGTTTTAAAAAATGTAAATTTTTTGTTTTGCTATGTCCAAAATCAACCCTTTTATTTCTCATTTTTGGCATTTCATTAAGAAAGTAATCTACATTTTTAATGGGATTGCAAATGACAAGGGATTGCAAATGACAAGTTTTGCTTGAACCAAAACAGATTATTTTTCATTTCAGTAAAATAATAAAAAAAATTCATTTCAGGTTTATGTAAGACAACCTTTTCTTTTTCTAGTTCAACAGCGAACTGCAAAAGCAATTATTCACACAGCTCTATTTAACCTATTCTGATTTCATGGACACTTTGGCTCTGTGGTGACTTCGTATTGTTCTAATAAGTGAGGAAGCCAAAAATCAGTGGTATGGGGGAGATCTGCAAACTAGATGACGTGTTTGAGTGCTCATTGGTAAGCATAGAAAAATGAGATTATTTTGAGCAGGAGCTATTATCCAGCTTGTTTATGTCTGCTTTGATTGCTCCTAGAGAAAGCACATTTTTGGCACACACAAGCACCAAAGTGCTACTAGTTCATGACCCTATTCATTCATTATTGAAAAGCATCACCCCAAGCACCTGGGAAAAAAATAACTTAGCCTTATGTCCTGAAGTTAATCTAACTATTAAGGTATCAAAGAATTTGGCACTGAGTTAATAAATCATTCTAGTAAGCATTGTTATGAAGTAGGGTGCAGAAAGAAGCAAATAACCCCATGGAAATCAATCTGTCAAGGGCTGAAATGAATTACTGTAAAATGGAATATGTTTTAACCGCTTCTCAGCTGTTTGAGTGCTGAGCCATAAAAATACAGAACTTTTCTGTGCACTGCAGACCAGATAGTGTCAATATGTCTAACTTCAGGGCAGATTATTTATAACAGAGTAAAAGCAGCAATAAAAGATATGCTTATAGGCTAGATAAGCAAATTGAAAAACTGATGAAGCTCCTCGATACTGTTGTGAGAAAGGTGTGTTAGAAATATTTAAGATAAAAGATAGTTCTACCTGGGTTAGAATTAATTGGTATTGCTACAGCAAGGCATGAAATTTTTTCATCATAACCTTTCTAATGGAAGGCATAACACTAGCAAACTCTGAATATGAATGTGGAAAGCCGAGAAGGTTAATCATCAAATTACGCATAGGGGAGATTCAAACCACATGCTCTGCACATGTGTTCAAAGGGGATGATGCTCCTATTTCCCCATCGAGGATGAGAATATACCTTGTGCAAGGACTGACTTCATTATATAGACTTAATATTAATACTTGAAAGAACTGTCATCAAGGGTCATTGACCTCCGGTCTGTTCTGACTTCAAAGGCATCCTCCTGTTGAATTATGCATGGCTATATTTATGTTATAATTTAAATATAATTTAATATTTAACTTGTTGTTGTACATTTGCATAGTTTACTGCATGGTCATCTTTTGTTTACCAGGCCTGCAAGTTTCAGGGCCATAGAACACAGCCTGGATTGACTTCCCTGTGAACTTCCTACATCTACTTGTAGGAGCTTACTTTTCTAAACCTGAAAAAAAGATTAAATCATGTTCATACTTTAAAAAAAAAAAGAAAGAAAAAAGAGAGAAACTAATGTTCTATCTGCCAAGGACCCAAAGGCACTCCTTTCCCTTGGAAGCACAAATTAAAGAAATGAATTTTGTTTTCTTAGGTTATTTAAAACTTCAATCATTTGGATGTTTATTAGGTGCAGGAAAGACATTGTGAAGATTTATTTTTTATGCCTAGCATTTTCTTAGGCAAGATGTTAAATCAGCCACCCGAGTAGGAAAGAAAAGAGAAAGTCACAAAATATTAACAGTCCACAGTATATCTTATTCTAGTAGAAGTCTGTGGAGAAGGAATAAAAGTTTGGAGGTCTCACCTTCCTAGTACATCCTTCCATAGATGAGACAAAGAAGCAAATATTCCCTCTGGAAAATAAAACAGCTATGTCTACACTGCACAGTGGAGAGCTGGTTTAAGGCAGGCTGAGCACCATGACATACAGGCTGTCAGCCGACGGCAAGCTGTTTAGCTGTAGCTGAGGCTCAGCTATCAGCCCTGGCCAAGAACAGTGAACCTCAGGAAATCATGACCTGTAACATGGTTGGCCCTACCCGTGACCAGTACCTCCAGCCTGAGCGAGGAGGGGGTTGTGTCTGTTCTGAGGGAGCTCTAGAAGTGGGCTGTGGCTACCTCGTGTAATGTGCATAATGGGCAAGTCCTGTCATGAGAACAGATTTGCTGTCTCCTGGCTTCCCAAGTTACCCCAGAGGAGTGAAAAAGAGCCAGACCATTAATCCACTTACTTACCCTTGCACCAGCCTGCAGAACTGGCTGGATGCATCAGAGGGATGGTGCAGCCTACATGTGCAAACCTGTGTGCTGGAGATCTGCATGAGGGATTGTGCCTCAGGGGTCACAGTCCCTCCTCAGCTCCTCTGGAGCTTGTCTGGCTCCATACCGCTTCTCAAAGGCCCTGGGCTCATCTACCCGCAACAGTCGCACGAGCCCCCACCAAAACTCTCAGCATTCTTCAGGCAAAGATCAGCCACCTCCAGCCCCCCATCTTCCCTCCAGCCAGGAACCAAGGAAGCTCTGAGTGGGGGTGAGATGTGGGATACAGTACAAGGTAATGCATTTAGACTGAACATCGGCATTCCTGCTGCAAAACTCTTGGCCAGGCTGAAGCTAGCTGAATACAAGAAAACAGTACAACACAACCTTAATATCATCGACTTCAAAACTGCAACAGGGATAAAACAGTGGGCTGTTATCACTGCTATGAATAGCACAAATTGTGTGTTTTCAAAAAGATCCACACCCGAGTGCCCAACAAATTACTGACAGAAACAAATAAATAATTCAGCTAGCTGAAAATCTCTCCAAAAAGCACTATTTCTTGATTGTAACAAATAAGTGCTCTGTTTATGTTACAAGATGAGCAATACAGCAGTGTATACCCTTCCCCTAATGGACCTTCTTACTTTCAAAATTAATTACTCCAGCAAGACTGTGAAATGTAAAATACAAAATGTTTTGCCTTTTTTTGTCATAGCTAAAAAAAATAACTGTATTTGTAGGGAGTTTTTAATTAAAAAAATTAAAACCCTCTCATTTATCTTTGTGCTTTAGTTAGCTATTATGCAAGTAGAAGGAGGTTTGTTATGTCACTTCTGAAAACAGAATAAGGCCATCAAATCATGGCTGTCTAACAACTTTCCTGGAATACTTTAGGAATACAGTTTTCTGAAGTGGATGCTGATATTTTTTGTCTCGTTTGCCAAGTTGCAGATTCTAAGGCTGGGGAAGGTTCTGGGTTTGGTTTGGGTTGGTTGGTTTCTTTTTTTAAGAGCTGCTCAAGTTCAGGTATGACTCCATGGAGGTGTATTTACAATTCAAGAGAGCAGACTATGAAGGTAGACAAACTACATCTAAACAAGCTGTGCTGTGTGGCACCTTGAAGGGCTGTGCAGGCTCGTGCTCCCAAAGCAGTCTCTGAGCAGGCTGGTAGTCAGATCCACTTTTCATCTGGGTTGCCCAGCTGGGACATTAACCTGGGCAGGAATCAGCCTCCATACATTCTGCACAGAGCTCAGTATATTGAGTTTAATACACTTGAATTGAGCAAACAGGGCCACCCAGGATTTTTTTTTTTACATTGTTGCTATTTTTTTAAGGACAGGACCAGAAAATGGGCTTTCAGAAAAAGCTGAGGAGTGACCCCACCGTATGAAATGCTATTATGGCAGTAGGAAGAAAATGAGAAGATAAGGCAATCAGGAAAGCCAGGGTGAAGAAGACAAAGGAATCCTGTGGTCAGTTGTGTCAACAGCTGTATCAATAACAATTAAACAGGGTAGATTCCAACCTTAGGGTAAATCTTGTATCAACACCAGATATTGCATGACAGAGCACAGTTATTTTCAGTATACATTTAAACATAAACTCTTATTAAACCTGATATGGTGGCTTGGAGACTTCTAAAGTGCCAAGCAAATACAATTTGACTATCATTTAGTGGGAAGAAATGTACCATTTGCTCAGGAATAAGTAAAGATAAACACATGGAAAATTATAACAGTGAAGGGGGAGAGAAACATGCTTTCTTTTTCTAGCTTACAGAATCGCCATTTCAGCACTATCATGTAATGAGTTCCCTAAATATAAAGTACCCAGCTCCAGAAATACGTGGGGGCACTTCTAGATACAAAAAAAATCAGGATGGGGAAACTCTATAAGAATGCAGAATTTGGTATGGAAGCTGCTTACCTGATTGTCTGTGCCAGACTTTTCACTAAGACACCAAACCCAGTATGATTTCTCTTGATAAAAGTCCCTGTTTCAAACCAGAACATCCCTGGTTCCTGATTGGGTTTAGGTTCAGCCCTGCGCTTGAGCCCAACTGGCTGCTTCTGCCACTGCCAGTGCCCCTTCATTTCTCTTGCTGTTTTAAGCATTTGCAGATCATAATAACTAGCAAAGAATTTGCTAAGATTACACTGAGCAGCGATTCTCTACATCCTGAAAATATTCAGATCCCACTGACAAGCTGAGATGAGTCCTGCGGGTATTCATGGGAATTAATTCTGGGAACAAAGTATGACGCTGTACACACTGTGGCCAACATGCGCAAAGGCCTTGGCACAACCAAATGAGAGATATCCAGGTCAGCCCTTTTTACCCATCTTCCACACCCCTGAACTGCACCTTCCTGTTGCCTATGCAGATCATCTCAGCCAGTTAACGGACCCTCTGTAAGTCAGTTCAGCTCATTAACCTGATCGAAAACTAACCTGATAGAAAACTAACCCAGCTAAAGAAAGCCATCAGAAAAGAAAACAGATGAATGGTTCACCAGTTTGGCTGATGAACAGAACTGGCTCTCCAAAGGTGTGAAGATTTTTAAGATCAAAATAATGGAAGTGACTGTAGACCAGGGGAGGAAAGAGGGTTGATTGGAAGAGAAGGAAAGAGCAAGTGGGATCCCTCCTTGTCACTGGTGGGTTGTTATTGCGGTTCACCTGCAGTACAAAATATTATCCTGAGTTTATAAAGGGTGCTAAGGTTTTTGCAGGCTCATGGCCTAAGCCCCACTTTTACTCTGTGTTAAAATAACCCAAATCAATCAAAACACCAATTTAATAAAAAGATGGAAAGCTAAAAGGGTGTGCAGCCAGACTTACTGCATACTATTATTAAGTTAATGGAATTTAAATAATTAATGCTGGGATGTACAGAACATAATTTATCAATGACAAGTTGTAACTTCTTTGGAAAAAGGTCTAAGCAGCTTCAAAAAACAGGTCAATGGAAATCTCTCTATCTCCCCCCTCCCACACTCTGCCTAAATGACAGTTTGCCAACAGAAGCAAAGTTATCTCTATTAATTGAAGTGATCTGCATTAATGTCAGTACATTTGAGGTTGTATGACTTTGCTGAAACCACGGCAGTCTGTAGTAGCTGATGGCAAAAACTTAAGAGCTGTGCCCAGCTCACCTCAGAGAGCAGGGTGGACTGGTGCGGATCTGCCCTGTGCCCACTGCATCCACTCCCAAGAGCATCAGCAGTCAGTTACAGGAGCCACTAGAAAAGCAAGAACATTCTCTTATGGTTATGGTTATCCACAAATCTGCAGGTCTTGGTTGTGTTCAGACTGTAAATGCAGATATTATTTGACATTTCATATCTCATTTCTGCTCCAGCCCAAACAGGTCAAGGTGCAGGTCAAACTGCAGTTCTGCAGTGGAGTGCTGGAGAAGCACATTCCTCTGGCACGTAACCATGCAGGGAGAAAAGGGCTGTCTGCCAATTAAAGGTGCAATAAGAACTAGGGATATGCTTATCAATGGCACTCAATACTCCCGGTGACCATTTGCTTTTTCCTCCCTGTTGCTTTACAGCCAGTTATCTACTGAATGGTGGAGAAGGGCTGGCAAGAGAGAGGTACAACATTATCTGATGAACAGAGTGGTTAGTAGAAGTAATTGCATCAGTGTCTCCGGATGAGGGGGACCACTGCATCAGCTGCCATCTGTGGAGCAATGGACTTGCGCCGATCCTTCCACCACAGGTTGTCAGCAATAGGTGAAGAACAGAAAACGCAATGAACGAGAACACCTCCTTGGACTGCCAAAACAATGTGTAACACCACAGAACATGAATCGGCCAACTCTGACTTTTCCCTCAGTAGATGTACTGCCAAACACCTGGCCAAAAAGTAGACATTTGTTTATGGAAAGAAATTTCAAATAAGACCAAATCTTCCTCACATTATTTGATTTCTTCGTAATCTGGTTTTAAAGATGACTATCAAAGCACTAAAACATCTTCATGATCGTTAGAATCTTAGTTTCTTTTCTTCTCATGTCTTTTTTGCTTTTTTCCTACTTGTATGTGCTTACCTATCATCACAAAAACCTGATGACTCATTCTGGTTGGTTAGATCTTACCTAGAGTGCCTGGCTCATGGATTTTCCCTCAACTGCACAAAGACAAACCTCTACTTTAGTAGCATGTCTCCAAGCACTTGCTTAATTTCATCCCATTGATTTGACCCCCAGAGCTAAAAGACTCCGCTCTTAAACCATACAATAAAATAAGCCTGTCCACAGCAAGACCAGCGTAAGCTCTGAAAAATTAAGTTGATGTTATACTGCCTCCAAATTTTGGCATAGGTGCACCTCTGTGGGTAGGTGAGAACTTCTAAAACCTCATTTTATGTTGTTGAAAGACATGATGCAACTACAGAAGCCAGAGAAACTCCACATGTTGGTCTATGCGGTATCTACACTGTAACCACAAAAGTAGCTATACTGACAATTGTAGCTGTGAAGTGGCATTGATAAGGCTTAGATGATGGCATGTTCTCAGCAGGGGTCCAAATTTTCCTGAGGTGCAAGCAGTTTTAGTATTATATATAAGGAAAGCATTTAATTAAAAGTATGATTTCTTTTGATCCTTTTCAGACTCACTTTTGACTCAGCAAGTGGAAACCAATATGCAGCCATCTGTGCTGTTTTGTCTTTCTCTGATTCTACTTCAAAATTCCCAGTTTGTGCTCCTCCACCCTGTCTTTTTTTCTTCACATTTCCTGACATTCAGACCTCAAGTCACACCCAAACCAAAAATAATTGTATTTTGAATGAGATCAAGCCACATGATCTCATTCTGAACGTGACCAAATGAGACCAGCAGTTCCACTGCCCCTGGTGCTTACGAGCAGTCCCGATTTCCCAGTGGCTCAGCTGAATGGCTGAATGGCAGTGAACTCACACACTTAACGGAGGCTATTTGTTAACGTCAAAATCTTTGGCAAACATCTCACTGTGCTTCTCAAAATATTTCTAGAGTTACAGGAGATCTCCAGACTATTGGATCATTTTTATATATTTGGAAACATCTGTATTTAAGAAGCTCTCGTCACCTCCATCAGTACCTGTTCTACAAGCCACTGGTTAATATGTAATCAAAGCCTGGTTAAGTTTGTTATACCTTATTCCAAGCAAGGCCGCTACAGAGACCAAAGTACATCAGACATTAGTATTAGAGCAGATTACTTGGCAGACTAAATTTGAACAGTGCCAAATACATTTTAATAAGACATAACATAATATCCTAACTAGGTTTTATCATTTAAATGCCTTCATAATCAATGGCTATATTTAATGTGGAAACTTAACAGTAAGGAAAACATCAATCTTCTTTTAATTCACAATTTACAACTCAGAAAGAGTTGAGGAAGAGATATCAGCCATAATGTTGCTTTCTTGCGTTTATGCTGTACAATGTAGTTCATTACTGGTTAATAATATGATGCAATGTCCAGTCCAGTTTGGAGTTTTTTTGATGCATTTCAGATTGTGTGGTGAAGAGTTCACCGTTTGTCAAGAAACCTTATTACGTAAAGTTTAAGGTACACCTCTCTCCATAGAAGCTTACCTTAAAATACAGTAGTTTAAAGACAGATTTTTTAATGAGGTTTTAACTAAAAAGAATGACAAGTTTCACAAGATTAATTGGCCTCACAATATTTTGTATTCTTATGAGTCAGAAATTCTTGTCATTTTTGGAACTAAAGTAAACCCAAAATTATGAAGATATTTCGGATTTTAGCAATGGCGTCTGATCACCCACCTGTTTCTCAGACAACTATTTTTTTTATATGCCAGAAAAAATATGTGCATTTTACTTGACTTTTAAAAGGCATGTGTCAGATGCACTATCCTGTCTGCATGCCCATTGCCAAAGAAATCAATTGTCATCTGAAAAGCTTTCCTGAAGGGGACAGACTTGTACCTGTGCCAGGACCACATTTGTTTGAAGTGAAAGCAGCTCCCATACTCCGCTGGTGAACATTTAGAAAGGCAAGTTCTCACCTAGGGGTGTTTGTCACCCTTCATTCAGGCTGAAGTTTCTGCTGAAGCCAAAGATGATTAGCATCCTCATTTCATAATACAGAGGTTGAACAATCTGTCTTTAAGGGTATGAAACCTATTTTTACTGTATTTGACAAAGATGGGTCTATATTTTTATCCAAGTATAATTTTAGTCTACTTATCCCTAAATCAGAGACATTTTTTTAGAATGTCATTGTCTTTCTATTACACTTGGAGCCTTTTTCAGTTTCATGTACCGTATTTACGCAATGCCTCTTACTGGTGCAGGCCTGGAGTTACATTTTTCTTTATATTCCTTTCTTCTGACAGCATCTGAAGTAACAATAATGCAGAAGAATTAACGAAGGATGACAGTATTCAAGAGGGATCCTTTTAACACTTATCTCTTATAAAGGCTGATTTACATATAGCAAAACACTTCAGGGATCGTGTTCTGATCTCAAACCACTGCTAACTTTTCCTCATCATTTTTAATGGAATGTTTTACACACATGTAAATGAAAACACAGTCAGACCAAATTTATTTCCTCTTATATTGAAAACACTGCCCAGATTGAGTGGGAACCACAGGTCATCACAGTTTACTATAAGCAATTAGAATGTATGCTGAGCTTTTCTTTTATGATCAGATTAATTTGTAAGTATGTTGTACTCTCATTACTGAGTATTTGATAAATAACCTTTCATATCCTTTTAACATTAATTTTGTACATTCATCTAGTGTATTTAATCAATTGTATTAGACCTGTATTTGAAACAAACATTTTTTTACTTTCAAATTGGTGCACGATTCTGTTCTAGTATTAACAGGACTGGTGTACAGTACAGCTCTAGTGTCTGGTGTAAAATATACACCTTAGTGAGCCGAAGGATATACACCAGCTGAAGGACTAGCACCACCAAAAGACTTTGGTACCTATGTCTACCCAACACCAAGTCCCACAATTTTAATTCCCTCTCCACAGATGTTTGGCCTATGAGACATTGCAAGTCTATGGGTATCTGAGTGTGCTTTTGAAAACCCTGCACAGACCTAGAATTCCACAAGTCCTGGCCAGCTATGCACAAAAATCCAACAGATATCAACATAGTATTTCAGTTTCAAGGTCTGCAGTCAAGATATTCTCAAAGAATACATACTCTTTAGACTTCACAAAAAATGTCTGGGCATTAGTGTTCAAGTTATGGAGTAGGTTAGTGGCAGTGATCCTTCTCAAGACGTGAAAGATGCAAGGTCAGTGCTCTCACTTGCCTAGGGAGACTTCAAACTGCATTTCCTACCTTCTTAGTGAATATATGTGACCAAGATATAAAATACTCTATGGCAAGACATTCTCAGCCCTCTTCTGTTCAGAGTCTTTAAATTTGCATGGAATAATTAAATATTCACTGGGCCAGAGCAGAGGAGTGATTATGGCTCTGTTAGACTAGTATGTGCTTGGGGAAATTCACCCGACAAGGCAAAGATCTGTATTTCAGTCCTTGTTTCAATTTATATGCAAGTATTCTTAATTAAAATTTAATTGAATCCAAGTAATTGGTTCAGTGGCTAATACTCAGACAAAACTCATGTGTCTTAACCAAAAGGGTGTAGATTGGTGCTCACACTCTTGATCAATAAATATTTGGTCATTACAGTTTCAAGAAGAGGGGTGGAGAGCATCCATTTGACATAAACTGTCTCCCCTCTTGGTTTTAGCAGTTGTATAGAATGTGAAAGTGGCAGGTTCAGACAAAAGAAGGAATTTAATCTTGATCTTTTACACCTCAGGTTGATGGTCTGATGACCAAGTCATTATATGAGAAGAAAGAAATAGAAAAGAAAGGAAACATTTTGGCATCCTTCTTTTGGTGGAAGAGCTGGAGGAATGACTTTGCTCCAAGATGGGTTCTCAGGTTGTCATTTCCAATTGAAGACATACCCATCCAGGCCACAGCAGTGGCCTCCATCTGGCAAGGGTCTCAACACAGCTGGCAGAGCTACACTGACTCTCAGCCACCATTAATTTAGTGCAGACACAGCACAGTGCTAATACACCCACGTCGTATGTGTGCTCATGTCACACTGTTGTACTCTCAGTCAGGTGTGTCTGTACAGGGAGCCCCACTCTTTCTGTTTCAAGGGCCAGCACATGTGGCATGAGCTCAGAGGTTTTGGCACCCACTGGTCAGACTTACTTTTAGGTGTCTGCTTCTCCTAAAGCAGTTTTTAGGAAAAAAAAAAAAAAAAAAGACCTCTGGTTTTCATTGAATGACTGGGTCCATAAAGAACTCCAAGTGTTCCTGCACTTCTTTATAGCTCTCATCCACAATTTTTAACTTGTGCTGTCTCAATAACTCAGTATATTTTTGGGTTCTGATTTTCAGACCTTTGGGGTTTACATGAATCCTACCCATGGCCAATACAAACCTGAAAATCAGACCAGCTTGTTAGAAAAAGCTGAATATAACTGATCTTACACATAATATTTTGGCAGTTGCCCTTCATTTACAATTAAACATTTCTCAGAAACCTTTTAATGTTAGGAAGGAAAAAACCTTACCATTGAATCTTCTTATCACTTTAAAGCCTAACATGTTTAGGCAAATTTTTTCTAACACAGACTTACTACATATTTTTCTAACTCAACAATTTGTTTCACTAGAAGTGGTTAAAAGAGTCAAGTATTTAGTTGCATTCAGCTAATAAAAATGGCTTATTCTAAGTTGATTTTTTACAATTAGTTGTGTTGGTTTAATTTGCTGTCTAGGTGTCCTCAGTATCCTGGCTCAATTACTCTCAACTGTATGGTTCAGTTACTGGTTTTCTCTTGATGGGAAGCTAATCTGGATAATATGGTTACTTGTCTGATGGCTTTTGATGGCTTCTCAGAAGTATTGTGGATAGCTGCTAAGCCTGCTGATGTCTGGCAGGGTAAAAAGAAAAGAAATGTATAACCAGTTACTGTGGAACCTATGTAAGAATTTTATTTGATGACTTCTCTCAAATCATTCTCCTCTGGTACTTCCCGAGGAGTAGCTTTCCTAAAATATAACTTGACACTCTCTTATATACTCCAGATACGTCCTTTTCATGGATACCTTATCCCTGAAAATTGGACATAATGAGGTCCTATTACATTTGTCTAACTACTAAGGAATTATATTTCAGTATGAAATAAAGAAAGGGGAAAAAAAGAAGAAATATATGTTTCAATGAAATAACAAACACTAGGGAGAATTCACACTGCCCAGTTGCAGGTATATGGCTGTTTTGCCTAAATAAGGGCACTAGTTTCACTAAACTTCCTAGAGAGTCACTACAGTTAACTAAAGTGGTTTGCAATGCCCACTAGGTAAGACTGTGTCTCTGTTGACTACAGAAAGACTGGGCAAATGAGATTTCTAATCTGGATGCAAATATTTTTAGTTATGTTAATTACTGCCAATGGAGTCTATAAAGATGAAAACATTCATCTGAGAATAGACTGAAGCAGTTTTACCTACTTTGGTGGAAGTCATTTATTCCAGCTGTGAATAGTGAATTGAAGCTGTGGTATGAGCAAAGATGGATAATTTTGTGAATTTATGGACATGTTCAGCCCCCTTTCAAAACACGATTTACAAAATACCTGCATTCTTACAAAGGCACATACATGACTTGTACCTATTTGAGGCACCTAGATAGATTTTTCAACTATTCTCACCGTACCTTGGGCAAAGAATTCTTAGTAAGTATGGCACAAAGCAAAGCCTACAGATAGAGGACTTAAGGAAACTAGGATAAACAGTACCGCAAAACAAAATAGTCAAGTGTTTGTGTGTATTTGTGTGTACATGTATATGGCTACATGTTTATTCAAAACTCAAAATAAGCTGACCTGTCAGTGTTTTCAAAAAGTCACCATGGAGGGTTGAATGTCATTTGTTATGTCATATGCAGACTCAAAGCCTCTTTTGCAAAAGTATTGTCTTCTTCCAGAATGTCAGTGTTCTGCCTGGTTATAAAAGTTTGCCTTCTGTCCAAGGAATGTCTGCTCAGCTTAATCATGCTTGAGTCTCTTGGAAAACAAACCAGAAAACTGCACATTAACATCTAAGCTTTTTGTTCTGTTGTTTCTTCTCCTTCTTCTTTTCTTTCCCACAAAGTACTTTCTCTGGTTTTGATGAAGGCGGCAGCATACACCAGAAATATTCAACTAGAATTGCTAGTACTCTCACTTTGTTATTTTCCTAGCAAGTAAGTATCATGTTCCTAACAGGCAATAATTCTGTTCATCTGTGGCACTTCTAAGATGATTTGTGAAATTGCTGTTTTGGAAGAGTTTTTAAAAGAAATTTGGAAATCTTCAGACAAAAGACAGCACTACCTCTGCTATCTGGATCCTGTCCCAACAGAGAAGGAATGACAGCCTAAAATTCTTCAGTGATAGTTCCCAGTCTTATGTTTTAGTAAGCTATGTGTCTTCCTGTTCTTTGTTCCTCAAACAGGGAAGTGGTGCCCTTCATCATAGCAGCACCTTTTTACTCTGTTTTCTTTAACCCAGAATTACTCTCTGGTTCTGTTGCCTCACACTGAGATCCTATAGCAAACTAGCCAGTTTCCTCCTAAATTCCATTCAATGTATGCAAGCAAGTAATCAATTCTACATCTTGTACAGTGTAGCAATTCCATGCCCAATCAGCACGTCTTGGGATATATCCAAGGGTGGGGAAGAGGTCAAAACATCACACACTCTCAGTGTGGCAACATCAGATTGGCAAAATTAGCGTAAGTAGTAGGAATTACCCTGCCAGGAAGTGAAATGTATCTTTAAGACATTTTGACATCTATAATGAATGCATACACATAAATGATCTAAAGGTGACTTAGGACACCTTAGGTGAGAGGTGCAAGAGGTTGAAAACCAAGCCATTGGAAGGATAGGAAACTAAATACAACCCGTTTCCACAGTCCAAAGCAGCTAACCTAATTAGCAGGTTATCTGTTCTCTTTGATATTTGTCATCTGTTTTGAGAGATATTAAGCCAGATTAAACCTCTGGCTCTGTAATTGCCTCATAAAAATGATACCAAGAGTTTATCAGGCCCTCTACACCAGCTTGCGTAGCAGCAAGGCTTTGGCCTTAGTTATTTAGTAAAAATTTACGTTTCCCATACCAATGCATGTTCTTCAGACTGCAAACGAGAGAGTTCCAAAATCTGGGTGGGCCACCATGCTCGCTAGAACATCCCCATTGTGTTTGAGACTGGATTTCATTTAAGTTCTGTCTCTTCTGTCTTGCAAAGGATAATACATGTGGACATCTTATGTGAGATGAAAAAAGAGCATCCTATGAATTGGCTGGGAGAAAACTGTTCAAGACCAGAGCCAGGCTAATCCTATTCAGGAATGCTTTCCTCACTTCTAGGACAATCTCAAGATCTGCCCATAAGGAAAGGAAAATTTGGTTTTATGCCATCTTTGTGCTACTCCATAATCAGATCTGCAAGGATATGCTGGAGGTGGCTTCGTCTGGTTTAGTTAAATCTGCATCCCATAAGCTCTGCTCCCTACCACTGGTGCTTCCTTCCCTGAAAGCCATTCATCTAAGCTCAGCTCAATGGTTTCTCCTCCCTCCACCAGCCTAGTCAACAGACTCTGAAAGTCCCTACTTTTACCTTATGTGGGAAGACAACCCTTAATAGGTCCTTGTCAGTATCTCTATACTTCCTCAACCATAAGAACCTGTCGATGTTCCTTTTATAGCATGGTCCAGTCTGACAGTAGAAACTCCAAGTAAACATTTGCACGGTTGCAGTGTGGACACAGGTAAAACATTTTACAGCAGATGAAGGGCTGTGAACACAAGCATCATTTCAGACTCATGTCAAAGACTGCTTTCAGCTATGAGGTGATAACCAGCTGAAAGTAGACAGACTTTCAAACTTACTAAGCAAGCAAAATAATATACAATGACTGCTAATATCACTTTGCAATGTGCTTTCTGCAACAGGCATGGGTGGTAGCTTGACTATGGTGGCTTACTAACTATCCTAGACTGAAGGCAGACTGTGGGATGTGCAGTCTGAAGCAACCACAGGTCTCTTATAATGTTACTCAGATATATATAGCTTCAAAAGACCACTATAGAAGCCAGGAATACCTAGATTTTGGTGGTGTCCTGGCCAGGAACTTTTGAAATACAAAAAAATGTGTAACCCCTCCGCTGAGTGGTACCTCCAGCTATTTCAAAGCATCAGAACTCATATGAAAGGGCCATTTGACAGTCAAGAGCTGTCACCATCAGTGACAATAGTGTCAAAAATAATGTCTGGGGCTAAAGTGAAGCCACAGGAAGATGAATGCAGAGGAAACCAGGAGTCAGTAATCTAAAATTTTCAAGAATTCTACCTTAGGTATGGTTGGTGCCCCTATTGTTTTTTCTTTTTAATTTTTTTTTCCTAATATCCATTGGAAGGTTGGCAGTTTTGCTTAAACTTGAGTGCAGCTGCGTCATGATTAAGCAGGACACTACAGCTATTCAGCTCACAGCCAGGAAAGGCACACAAGCACTAAATTTATACATAAATCTTGAACAGAACTGGTCCCAATACCAAGTCATAAAGGCCCTTCATGTTTTTCTTTCTGTCAGAAACCTCTCCTTCATATAGATGTACACTATCTGTGTGATGCCACACAACTCATTATTAAGCCTTTTCACGTATCTGATACTGATGCCATCACCGATGACCTTACTCACCAGCTCCCTGAGAGGCATTTTGTCAAATGTTTTGCTAAAGTCCAAATAAATGATGTCAAGCCTGTCCCCTTCTGTTATCAGCCAAGTCACTGATTATGTCTCCAAAAGGAAAAAAAAAAAAGATCTGAAACATCTAGCAAGATATATATTCATTTGGTGTTTGCTCAATATCTCTTTTCCTTCTGAACACTTAGACCGTTTCCTCTTTGACAGACTGGCTCATTATACCTGGATGTTCTTCTTCTACTGAGTGTTCAGAGGCAGCTACAGTAGCCTCTGAGAAAGGTCCTGAGGGAGAAAGAAGAAATCAGGCAATAAGAGACAGAGCAGGCTGTGTTCAAGGCCTCAGAGATAAGATGTTATTTCTGGTTTTGTCACTGGCCAACCCTGGGATTTTGGACAGGACAACTTGTAGGAATGCAATTTTCCTCTTGCTTTTAATGTTTTGCTCTCTGGAGCAAGGATTGCCTTTTATTAGGTATTTGTAAAGTACCTTGCAGAATAGAATCTAAGTACAACTTGATATCACTGAGTTATATATAACGGACTACACAGAACTAATGATAATAAAATGTAGATGGACACAGGGGAATAATAAGGTGTAGTATGAAGTGTAGGTTAAACCATAGAAGAAGATGAAAGGAGAAAATAAGTGCTCTGAGTGGTAAAGTTTGGAAGCTCAGGCCTTGCAAGTCATACCCCTTAATACAGATGTAAGGCCATAAAATTTTGTCCCCATTGTTCAAAGCTAAGGAGCAGATCAAGGAAAAGACTTCTTGTAAGGATTTTCTTGGAATTTTCTTTACAAGCACAGCCTCAAGCAAACAATCTTTGCCCCAGCAGAGGGGGAATCAGACCCAAATCTCTGTGAAATAGCCTCCGATTTATTTATTTTTTATTATTTTTCTTCCTGAATGACTCCGATAACATCTGTAAAGATTGACTTAAACTCTCTGTTTTCCTTTATGACCATGCACGCTATTCTCTTCTGCTATGTTCTGCTTTCAAACCATTTAAATTCACACAGAAGAATTCTTTTTATTTTTATGGAGTAATTTGCTACGCAGAGGCTGGTCTTTTCATTTTCAGATTTCTAATGTTTTCAAGTATCTAAAACAGGAGGGCTTTTTTTTCCACTTTATGGAAAAAAGCCACGCTGGCAGATTTCAGAGCTTAATTTCTTTATAACAATAGATTTAATACAAAACACATTTTTATTGTAATAAAAAAATAAATAAAGGAAGCAATATGCATTTGAAAATTCTGCCAAACAAGGCAATGTTTGTTTATTCTTAACAAGAACATCTAATATATTTTTATGTTGGTATAGACTTTTTATACATATTACATTGAGATATATGTGTAAGTTTATACACAATGACTGTAATTTAATTCGATTTAACTATAAAGGCCTCTGTATCTAGCCCATTAGACTAGAAATAAGATTTATGTTGAGGAGCTCTGTATGCTATTATTCCTTTTTTGTTGTTCTTTGACGAATCATTGTGATAATTTTTTTTCTTATTACTGGAGGTTGTCTTTTTTTTTTCCCCCAGACCATCATTCCTACCTTGTTGAATAACATTGGTGCTCTTCCTGTGGTCCAAATACAATAGAAAGGGTTAGTGTCTTCCTCAAAGACCAAACAATTCAATTTTCTGAATAACCATTAATATGCAGTCATTAATTTTGTTGGAAACTAGCCTCCCATTGACTTTCATAAAAGTTGGCCTTAAGAGAACAAGAGACTTGAGGAATCTTTAGACTCAAGTTTCTTCAATGCTAGGCTTCCTTGCCAATGGGGTTGCACAAATATTTTGAGCTCATCCAAATCTTAGTGAAATGTGTCCATGGACTTCACAGCTCCTGGGCTCAACACCTTTAGTGACCATATACCAGGCAGTAACTGTATTGCTGAAAGTAATAGATATTTCTTTGAAATTGTGTACCACGTCTTTCAGTAATATGACAGAAATCTAATGAATTTGACAGGTTAATAAATATTACAAATCTGCAGGAATCAATAGATCTCATTAGACCTGAAGGCTCAGTGCATTGGTAACAGAATGGAAGAACCACCACTGAATCAAATCCAGCATTGCTCGTTAGTGGTAGAATTTTGTTGCCATCTGACCTGGCGATATTTGAAACAGGTAAACAGTCTTAAATCTATTCTTCGGTTGCCTGATAAACAAAAGATATTGAATCTTATCAGTATCAGGAGTAGCATCTGTCAGAACATAAAAGTTATTGGAAGTAATTGCCAAAAGCAAAACCAAGTGATAACACCTCCTTAACTACAAAAATGTCTTCTGACTCCTTAACCTGCCCAGCAGAGAAGAATGTGAGAAGGTCTCTCTGCCAGGCACGGTCACATTACTAGTCCTCAAAGGAATGAGGACAAAAAGGACCACCTATCTTGTAGTGTCCACCTAGTGGCTATTATAAATAGGTCCTTTTAGTGGATTATTAACTCCACCTTAAAAGCAGGTAGGTATGTGTTCATGTTATTTTTATTGGAAGCATATTTAAAGAGTTGATTGCTGCAATTGCTAGAAACTTTCTAACTTCCAGATTAAATTTTCTGAGGACCTAGTCTGAAGCTGATGTATAGGCTACATAGATGAATGTACAGAAACATTACAGTATAATATAAACCCGTATGAACCCTACAGAGCTATTGTCTTCCCTCAAAGATAGTACTGCAGTAAATTCAGTAACTTTTCATCTTATTGCAAAGGAATATATTGCAGCGGGAGGTAAACTGGGTGGAAAATAACTTTCCTGTTCCAGGAAAGTTTTTGAAATTGCAAAATTCACATTCTACACTGAGCCAAACCCAAGACCTTTCAATTTTTTTGTATTTTTTCCATGGGAAAATAAGAAGAAAACATGATCGGAATAGCTTCAAGTCCAGTAATTTAGGACCTTCCTCTGGGACATAGGAAACCCAGGTCCAAGTCTACGCTGTGAAGTAATCTAAACAGGGACTTAAATTTCATTCTCCCACATCCTGGGAGATGTGCATAACAGTCAGGTTACTAGTGGTTCTGGCTCAATCTCTTTTTGATCAGAAATTCCACAGTAGACTCCAAAAAACCTTCCTGTCTAAACGGCATGTACTTTCCACAGAAAGGCTGGATATTGATGGACCGACATTTTTTTAACAAGAAATCACTTTGCTGAAAAAAATTCAATCTAACTGAAGATAACAGCTCTTACATGTAATGAAAAATTATGTTCCTTACCACACTCAGTCCTTAGTGTTTTGATGGCCCACTGTGCCAGAATAGCGGGGTTAGTCTTTGTGTTCTGATCATTTTACCAATTTGGGTAATTATTTTCCCCCCATCTAAGTTTAATCTTACATTTCAATTGGGTACAGGATTATTCTTCATGTCATGACTTAAACTATAATGTACTGTTGTTTTGTACTGTTAAACAGCTGCTTAGCTCTGTGAAAATAAGAACCATGTGTTCCACCCCAGAGGTGGCTGGCATTTCAGTGGTAAATGAATTCATCCTTGCTTTTTAAACTGTTTTTGGATTCAAGTGTTATGTAGATATAAGATATTTATTGTTTCAGTTTTATTAAGCCTTGCTCCCAGCTAAGAGGACTAGAGCCAGAATCTGGAGAAAGGACCACCCCTTATGATCAATAATAGGTCAACATAGGATTCAAAGAATTCCTCCATGGTAGGTAACTAAAAACATATTAGGCAAAAAAAGTATCTTCAGACAGCTAAGCCTACAAATGAAGGAAGAGTGTGACAAATTTCTGTCTCTAGAAAGCACGATATCATTAATCATGAAAAGGTAACCTCAAGACCTTTGATTCAGAAACTTGTAACTTGCAAGTCACCCAGAGTCAAGATCTAAAAGGCAGTAATCATATTGATAGCATTAGTCGTCTTCTTCTCCAACATGGAAACATTTATAATTACTCCATGTAGTGTTCCTCTGAAAAAAAATTTGTCCTTGTCTTGCAAAAGACCTCCATAGAAATCTTTTGAATCTCCACAGGAAGTCATCCTCAGGAATGGAGCTAGGAGCTTATGAATTCTTTGTGTCAAAAGTGTTACAAATAGACTACTTTTCTGTGTTCCAGTTGCATCAAGTTAAATTAGTGCCATTCATAAACCAAAGGCCTTCAAAAGTATAGAAATTTTCCCTTACTGCAGTGAAAACTGAGTTAGATCTGTAGGCTGTGGCTAGACCTACCCACAATAAATCCATATCGTTCAGAACCTGTGGGAGCACCTCTCTCCAGACCATGGTCCTGAGTTTCTGAAACCTGGAGATGCAATAGAAAGAGCATAATATAGTTGGGCCTTGCCATAATACAGAGGTGGAACGTAACAACACACGTTTGCGTTTAACAGCTGGGAAGCTCTGGTCAAAAGGTCCTGACTGCATAATGCAAAGTGCTAATAATAGCAGTTTTCAAGTATGTTTTGGCCCTAACACAAACCGAGTTCTCATCAACAACGAGGATCATACCAAGAACTTTTCTGCAAATGCAGAAGTGCTGGGAAGCTTCATCCTCTGCTGGAGTGAGGGACTGCTGAAGGCAGCAAGTTCCATGTCAGAAAGACGCTTCATGTTCTGGTGGCCAGGCCAGCAATGAATATTCAGGCCTGCCAAGTGCAACTGGTCATGATAAAAAAGCAGAATACGGTTTGATGATGGAACTGTGTATGAGTCTAAGAGGAAGAAGAGAAACAGAGTAAATAAACTGTCTATTCTTTCTTCCTAGAGAATTAGATAAAATCAGAATTTATGCACTTTTTTAAAAAGTGGAGATAAAAACAAGTATATATGTGACTTCTCATCAATGACTACTCCTAAAAAGATGGATATTTCTAAATCTTAAAGTTCTACTTGACTGACTACACTACACATGAAGTAAAGATCTTTTTTATTTATAAAATACTTCTAATGCAGTACATTAGTCAGTTCAGTTTCATCACACACAAGGGTGATGAAAAACACCATCACTTTCTTCCTCTTAGCAAAGTAAGCCATCATCATACCCATCATTTTCTGGAAGCCTCCAGTCATAGACTAGTGAAATCCCACAGACTTTACAGCAACTTATGCTGATTTACTTCCATATGTATCTTAACTTCAAAGAATTATTGTTAAGTTTAAGATTATCTATATTTTAAATCTGTCATTTCCTTGGACAAATTAGAAAGAAGCACTTTTATTTTTGGCAATTTCATGCTATATGAACCACTCGTAGATCATTCATTCTGAAAGACCCTCTAACACATCCAGATGTGAACTGAATCAAAGTTATATCCTATCTCGGTAATCCTCAAACTGTGTTCAGTGGTCCACATGTGGTTCTTAAGGCTACAGTAAATCCTAAGCACTCAACCTGCAAAATTATGTTAAAAAATATTTTCTATTTTCAGTTGACAATGCAGAGAGTACAGAAAAACTGCAAAGTACCATTTACCCAAAGGCGTTTCAGCCCACTGACCTATTTGTTAGAAGACAGAAGACCAAACTTGCAGTTTTGCATGGTGATCTGTGTACAACTAGAAATGTGTATCTAATAATCACAGATATTTGTAATCTGTATGTATGTATAAGGGCTGATTCTGTTTACAGTTGTGCAATGTCATTAACTCAAACGGATTTGTATAGCTTTAACTGGGGGCAGAATCTGTCCTAGATAATATTATTGAAATGTTTAGAAACATCTTCACATACTGTTTATTTTTATTTTACAAAGAACAATGTGGTTCTCTGTTCCAGTTTCAAATCAAAAGTAGTAGGGTGCAACTCTACTGACATCAATGGAATCACAATTACTTACAGCAGGTCTGAATTTATCTCTGTGCATCTATATTCATTTAGCCTTTCTCCCCTGGGGAGAGGAAGAGGGAACTAAAATGTGACAGATATTTGTCATATTGCCTAATGCACTACTGGGAGAAGATCAGATGCTATGCTGATGAGTATACTATAAATGAACCTTTAAAGAAACTGAAACGTTCACCAACAAATAAAAAGGGACATGCAGGGACTCTTCAGACTGCTTTCCCTTCTTCACTGAAGGACTGCCACTGTCAAAGCCATCAAGAAGGGCATGGTGTTTGATAGCCAGACACCTGCTCTATATTATCCTCCATGATCTACACGAAGCCAGCAACACAGCTTACCATGAAAGGAGATTTGTATTCCAGAGTGAATAGTAATTAGTTCTTTTTATGTGTAGTGTCTTTTTTAAGACAACTCAGTAGGTGTCTTGTTAATTTGCTCGTTACTAGGTGGATGAAAATGTTCATCTCATCTGCGAATACCAATTATTCTTTATCTTAAATGAGGTAACGTCAGTAAGATGGAGACTCATCTTTATTTATATTTGCTTCAGTAGCAAGTTTGGCATATATGATGCAATATTTTCAAATGCATTTCTAAAGTGAGTGCTACTTTTTTTCTACTTCTCCAAATCAGTGAATATTTCTCTGTTTAGGAAAATGCTAGGAAACAAGTTATGTAAGAAAGTGAAAGGTTAAATGAAACACAAAAGATTGGAGGCTCTTTCTGATCTAATGTCATTTACAGTCAGGAAAGACCTATTGTGAACTGTGGGCTACCTCAGTGCCTACTGCAACTAGGAAAACTAGTTAAACTGTTGATAACAGCTGAAGTAAATTACTTGTGTTGTTCCCTTCTATTCTGACTTTATTCTCATTCTCTCATTATTTTTGCAAATAGATCTTGTCTCTGTAAAAGTGAACAAAAGTATGGTACTGCCTCAGTGTGATCTTAGAGGATGTGAGGTGACCTTAATCTTCCTGCTTAATCTCATCATTTAACAGCACACAATGGAAAAAAGGAGACCAGCCAGATTATGCTTATTATTTATAGTTGCAGTCCAAAAATTTTGATTGTAGGAATTAAATCACACAGATTGAGATAGGCTGAAGCCAGCTCTTCACGTCTAAACAGTATTAAATTTGAGAAGAAATTCCAATATGTATCTGAAAGGTATTTCATTTACACAATCTCACCACCACAATCAAAATATTTCAAAAGATAATACTTAACATTTTCATCTGACAGAAACAAACCCAAAAGCTGTTTATTTTAATTTAATAGTCATTCCTATACAAGTGTAAGTCCTACACCTTTGTCTGATAGGATTCACAGATATTTAAAGCATTTGATTTTATGAAAAACCCTTTCTCTTTACAATATCCCCTTGTTTCCCGTCTTCTTCCATCCCACCCCAAAAATAAACAAACAGAAAACTTAAGGCTTATGAAATTTTCCATTAACGCATCTTCCCAGCATGGTGTTCCACATGGCCTACTGTTATTAATTGTCTCCATGTGAGTAGACACAATCATTAGAATAACACGGTAATCATAAGGTGGCTTTTATTCTTGTGATCCGTTGAAAATTTGCATCACTGTGTATATCAGTGTTAGGTGACTGGCTAACATGTCGAAAGAATGTAGCTGAGCAGGGAAAGGTCAGACTCTTCTGTGATTATACAGAACACCCCAATGATTCTACAGCATTTACCAATTAAATGGATTTTCTTCAATATTTCATCAATCTTCTGCTTAATTTTAAACCCAGAGGTTTTGTAAAAACAAAAGTGGCTCATAATGCCTTACAGGAGGGGACAAAATACCCAACTGCATTTGACCAAAATTTCAGTATGAATTTAAGTAAATCAAATGCAGTCACACAGCTAGAAGTCTGCCTGAATTGGGTTCAGTGCATCCCAACTTTTGCTGTTAGTGGTCATGCAGATGTAAATGGATGTAAGTACAAAGATGGTAGCACCCTATTCCCTTAATTGCTTTCCCGTGGCAGAAGTTCAATACTCACTTAAAGAGATGATTATTATTGACCAAGACACCAATCTCACTTTAATACCCAGGCCTCCCTTGAAAATCTTCCTACCCAAAATTGATCTGTCCAGATAATGCTTATGAACTCTAGCAAGACCACACTGTAATTAAAAATGCAGAAAACTAATTAAGTTCAAATGAAAGGTCTGAAATATTTGAGAGAAGTAGAGGAGATTCAGCATTCTGTTCAACTGATTGATTTGTGAGTTCTTCTCCTTTCCCTCAATATTGTTTGTATTAGCTCTGTCAAGTAAATTTTAAAAGATAACAAGCTAGACCAAAAGTTATCACTCAGCATTAAGAGGAGAAAAGAGGACAAATTAGGAATTATTATACAGACTGTTTCAACTCTGAGTGAATATGTATCCACCAATATTTAACCTCAGATCTAAAGTAAACATGAAGGCATTGAAACCTAAGAAACTGGTGATCTGCCTCATGCTCGAACATCAGTTTGCCAATATTGTTGGGTATGAACATGATCTTTAGACTAGAAAATGACCATGTCTTTATTCAGGAGTCAAATTGTACGTTGACTATAATCTTCTCTGATGTCCTATCTTGGGAAGACACTCACCAGAGACATGAACGCAATAAATAAAAGGAAGGATATCAACATGGAGATTACAGACCGTATAAAGCCATTTGTGGTTATCCCAAGTTAGTTAAGTGAATTTAAGAGAAGAATTGTCTCTTCCTGACTTATATAGCTGGTAGTTTTCTTGGAAACTAGAATTTGGGTTAGGTGGAGACTTCTTTTGCCTTGCATAGCAGGTCTGTCTCGTTTCTTCCCATTAGTCAATTTGCTTTTTGGAAGGATCTAATGTTTTACAGTTGTGTCTTTGAAATGTGTTTTGAATAAAGCTCCAGCCAAGAATGTTGTGTATGTCATTTGTGGGGAAAAGCTAAAGACTGCAGGAGCCTGCCATGGTTATGTAACTTGCTTATTTTTATATCTGTTAACTACTGCTTTTGTTAATAAAGTTTATAACAAAAAGTTTTATAGATTTATAAAAAACTAATAATTTTAAAAACAGTCACATATTTTGGCATTTTATATGAAGGTTCAATTGTACAAATTTTGCAAATAAAAAACAAAATCCCAGATGATTAACAAAATATGTGTTTATTTAAACATACAAATAAATACATTTTAAAGGGTTTTTACTTAGAAAAATCTGACTTCAATATTTGTCTTGCAAGACTTAGAAATCTGAGCCATGCCTTTGGAACTTTTAATGCACAGCAAAACAAAAAGAATAGAGTTTCCAAAACTGGAAGGCATATAGGATGACACTTGAGACAATAGGGATATTTCCCAGAAGAACATGAAAAGGTATAAACTGAGCTAAGACAGACCGTACCCTTTTTGCTCCGTGACATTAATCTTGTATTGTAATCTGTGAAAGTCTAAAGATAGATCAGAAATGAGAAATCTAGTTAATATGTTCCACACAGTATTTGGATTGACAGAGCAACATGACTCTATTAAGAAAATGTAAAGCCTCATCTACTCAACATGAAGCAAACATGTATGTTATCACTAACTCTACAAGGCTAAATAAAATCAAGGAATTTGCAGGCACCAATGAACGCATTTTCATTCTTAAAATGTAAGAACCACGACTCAAAATACCATTTCTGGAACACGTTTCTTTATCTCAGCACATTAAGACACTTAAGAGCTGCTCCACACCTACTCCGAAAAGGAATATGCACAGTCATGACATAAAAAATGCAGGCTAAAATAAGAACAAAAGCAAAACCAGTGTGCCTAAAAGCCAATGTTGTCATTATCACAAGCCCACAAGGTTTTCAGTATGTCACTACTTAAATCAGAGACAACCAGGCTTGGTTTATTGGCAGGACACTATGCTGAAATCTAAAGAACAATATCTAATTTAGAGAAAATGGAGTACCTCTCAGTTACCATAATTTTGCATATCTAGACATGACTAACTTGCCTAAGTGTGTGATAGGCAGCATAACACAAAAGCCAGCCTGTTTGCATGAAAGCTGGAGCACTCTATAGTCAAGAATCTATCATCCTGTAAATTATGAATCAAGGTTATGTTGTGGAGCATTATGGACTTTTTTCCAATGGTTGGGTTTTGAATAGCCATATAGGTACACTCAAACCATCCTGAATTCATAAATAATCTATTAATTTCTTAAAGTATTTTAAATCCCAAGCCATAACTCAGTTTTCATTGTTAAAAATATGTCTGGATTTCTATGAAATAGTTAAAAACTCATGATAAATTTAGATGAGAAGTTACAGATTTTATTCAGATTTGCAGTAGCTGTGTGGAAATTCTTTCTAATATAACTTTAGACAGAACAAAAAAAAAACCCAAACCTTTAAAAAAGTTTCTGTAAATAGCAAACATATGATTTGCTTGACTCATTTCTATTTTAAACACTAAAGTATATATTACCCATTTCAAACAAAAGCATACTACTCTAGAAACCGGGTTTCACAGGCATCTTCAGCCTTCCAAAGACTGATCAGAAGTGACCTCAATGTACTCACAATAGAAAAACGAGCAAAACAAAACACCACCACCACCAAAGTCCCAAGTTACTTGAATAACATTAAAATTATCACACAGATAATAATAAAGAATTATTTATTAAGTATGACAAATCATTCTTTATTGAGGTAACCTCAACTAAAACCCATCTAAATGCTTCTGCTTTTTCTCAGTCTTCAGATTAGGGTTTGGATTCAAACTCTGTGGGAAGGAGGAGAGGCAGGTTTGTCCAGTGCCAATGATGACCTGAGAATGAATCGTAGGCAAACCCATGGACTATTTATTTTGTCTTCATTTGTATTACCTTTCCATTTTCTTTTCTACTTTGCAAATGATGCTAGTCTTGGTATCCTATTAATTACCGCCTCCCCAGATATCTTTCACCTTCACCCTGTACTGTTAATTCTATTCTCCCAGAATCTGACTTTCTTCAAATCCTTCACCAAAAGCACTTTCAGTTGAAACATCAGAAGATCCCTCCCAATTACAATGTTTTTTTACCAAGAAGTGTCAACACATGCACATGATTACAATGAGTAATCGTATGATCAGATTCTTGACAACCCCTCTAAAGTTTTCCCCATACCCCATCTGTCTAATCCCTTGTCCCATCCGATCATCGTATCTGTCTAATAGTAGGTTGCAAAATCTTCAGGTCCTTTTATCCATTTCTGTGCAGAGTTAAGTACACTCGTCAATGATATTCACTGAAAAATGAGGCCTCCTAAGCTTATTTGTCCAGTCATTGTACTGGAATGCAGTACAAGCTTCTTAACACAGAGCTTGAATAATAATAAATGTATTTCATCATGTAAACAACACAATTAATACATAATTCTACAGTTTTGAGAATTTGGATGAACTCTTAGCTTCCTATATAAAATCGCTTGAAAACTTCATTACAGTTTCAAGTAATATAAATTACATAAACTGCCCTAATGACTCACTTCAAGGTATGATAGAGGATGCTGTTCTGTAAGTAGCTTGCAAGAGAAGGACCTACTCTGATAAGCTTGTAAAATATCTTGGATTTAACACAGCAAGGAAAGACAAAGTGAAGCCGTATTAGAGGCTTTAGTTATAAAATGTACCTTGAATTAGGGGGATGTCTTGTTTATTGCCTTAAAAATAATACGTAATGGTAGTATATAGAGAATGCACCCAGCCAACGTCAACGCAGAGGCTAGATATGAATGAATATGAGTGGATGTTTTTGAAATATTAAAGGAGATGTTTCCAAAATGCACAGTTTATGACCTACCTAGACAAATCCTTTCTGTCTGCCTTCCTTCAAATAGTTCCTACCTAATACTCACCTATCTGTGACTAATTTAGATGGTGAATTCCTTAGGAGACAGACCATGCTAAATAAATGGTAAATAATAATTATACATACACATAGAAACAGAATAAACGTTCACTAGAGAGAATTAGATGTTTGAGACTGCCACTAGCACAGCCACAGGGTAACATTTCCAGCAATATGCAGTATTTATCATGTTTTCAATCATAAAAATGATATTCATGTAATATCTTCAAGCTTATCTTATTCAAGCTAAACCAGTTATCTACAGTATATGGGTTCATCCTGGCTCCTAGGCCTAATTATCGCATCATATATGTAAATCATGCCTGACTTAATACTGCAGCTGTACATCAAAAAGGAAAAATATACAGTAACGTGTTCCCTTGGGATAATATGTATGAACTGGAGTTCTGCCTAATTAACCTGATGTCTGAAAGGTTAAAAGGGGGGTGGTATGATTACTCTTCCTATAACTTTAAGGGTGTTTATTCATAGTGTACTGAAATAGCTATTGTGTATAGGTGTCATTGCCCTCTACTGGACCAAATCAAAACAGCTCAGTTGTTTAGCTCATGGGGTTGATAGAATTATTTGTAGAAATTTTCCTCAATTCAAAAAAATTAAGTATCAAGTTCACGTTCTTAGACAAACAAGCATATGAATTTCATTCTTGCAACAAATCCTAATGGCTCAAGTGGACTTACAGAAGCAGAAAACCCAGGAAAGAACATAGTTGGAAAAAGCTTAAATGACCATGCAATTCAATCTCCATGACTATCCTTGATGTATATAGTAGCACCTATTCCTTTTTTGCTCTCACTTAACTTATATACAAGCTGCGCTCTTCTGCAACCAGCATTCCAGTTTGGTGTTATGTTTCATCATCTGCCACTCTTTTTATGTCATCGTTGTTTCAGTCTTCAAGCCACTGAATCCTTACATCTTATGCATAGATTCTCGGCAGATTGCCCTGTTATTTTCATTCTTGTGTCTCCAGCAGCATTTCTGGTTTCTGCTCGTCTTCAGATTCTATCCACACAACTAGATCCATAATAGTTGTTGTTGATGTTTGGGTTTCAATTTGCCTTTGGACTTTTGCCCTGTGGGCTTTTGAAACAAGTTTAAAGCTCTTTTTACTATGTTAATGAGTTTGTGCCCCAAAATGACCTCCTTGTCTGAGGGACACTATCTGTCTTCCATTCCTTTGACATGAAACACTTTAGAAAAGAAGGAAGCTGAAAACTCTACAGGCAATATCTTCAGTTACAATCAAATTCCACAGGTTTAAAAACAGCAAGTGTTGGGCAGAAGATAAGAAAAACTATTTCTCACCTCTTACTCTCATTTCTTAAAGGAAATATGAGGTTTGTTTAATTTGCATAACCTTTAATTTGGCCAGGTCATAAGAATTATAAAATCTAAAAAACCCCAGAATTTGGGTTGTCATGGAACAGGTATAGCCACTTCTCCTCTCTAACCATCACTTTTCCTTACAATTTCAAAAAGAGAGAAGTCATGTAGGATATGAGTCTTTTCTTCAGATCCCTTTAAGGTTACAAGAGTACTTTAGAGCTCACACATGCAAACAGTCAGGCAATAACTTAAATACCAGTAGATAGCACTCAAAAATACATCGCATAATTCCTAATTTTTGTAGGATAGTTGTACACTGAAAATGGTTTCTTCTGACTGTTCTTTATCTCAGTGTCTATTTGTGTGCTGGAGAAGCATAGCCCTGTTCCAGGGTTTTCCTCCTTTTTCCTAATAGGGAAAGTTTATAGACAAATGTGAAGGGCAATCTTGCGTATACTGGTGGCCAGATCCAACAGAATTCTATGGAAATAGTATGTGTATGTTTTTACACTGAACTGGAAAACCTCTGTGTTTTCTGCATCTGACCTTCATTTGCAGCTTCTGATTGACCTCTTCAAAACTGACTCAACTAATTAGTCTTGCAGTTACAATGAATTTAGGAATTGTACCTGTATCACTTCCACTATTTTAACATTTATCTGTTGCTGAGTATGATGAAAAGGAATCTTCATCCTCTCAGAAAGTGTAGGGGTGACAATGAGAAAATCCTCACTACTTTTGACCCACTTCAGCTCTTTTAGAAACTGTTGTAATTAATTCAGATATGGGAATAACTACTTAGCAGCTCTCTCTCCAAGTGATGATTTCATAATCAAAATTTTAATATTAAATCTTTTCCAAAAATCAAGCCTCATTTTTCAGGGGGAAACATCAGAATTTGTCTGTCTTATTTCTACTGATAGGAATCACACTGTCAATCATCACTTTGAAAAGCAGGAGTGTATGATTTACACAGTAAAGTTCATCCAGAATTAACACAGTTTCCAAAAAAGAGAGAGTTCCAGACTTTGGCTGCGATCTAAGTTTCCTCAAAATTCAGAAATGTTGAGATCCAGAGGTTTGATTCCTGTTTATCTTTAATTGAAAACAGAATGAAAATTTCCCAATATTTCCACTAGGCAAATACACTGTATCATGAACATCAAAAAGAATCTCAAAATCAGGAAGATGACACACAATAAAACAAAATTAAACTGAAATGGATTAAAAGTTCACTTTGGATAAACATTCAGAGCTTATGAAAATTATCCAAGCTATTCAGATCAGCAAAAGAGGAACTTATGTCTCATAAGCTCAGGCTTTCTGCTTGTTTCTGCCTAATCCAGGTTTAGTATGAGAAAGAAAAAAATCAAAGCAAAGATAAAGAAATCTAGAAGAAACCTAGCAATGTTATTACTAAACTAGAGCTATTCTGTCTATCCATATGATGAGATTTATAAAGTTAATATTATTAAGCAATTACTTTTTCACTTATGGTTAAGAAGTCAGAGAGTAACTTAATGAAGAAGTACAAGCTACATGGAAAAGTCTGGTAAGCAGAGAAGTTTGGAGTTGCCATAAAGATGCTCAGCTTCCCCTTTCTTTCAAAAGATTAACCTCAAGGTCATGCCCTTTTTTATGTTATAGTGGATCAGAAGCTTTTCAGCATCAAATTATCAATGTTTTGTTGTATCACATCCTTTCTGCAGTCCCATCAATCCCATGAGTCTAAATCAATTATATGGTCATGTTCTGCATTCAGTGGACAGGTCATATGTTAGGTGGCAGCCATGCGTTATTTCCGAGGGGGAAACTTTAAAATTTTTTACAAATATCAAGACAAAAAGGTGAATAACGTTTTCACACATACAAGCAAGACACAAGTCTACTGTTCCCTACATTTTGTGGACTATCTAAGAAATTGTCCTGTTTATTACTTTTTTCTCAGTTCATATACATCCAGAGTTTATCACATAGACATCTATGATGGAAATGCAAAGACTGGTGTGAATGAAGCATGAATGGAAACGTGTGTGGGAAAGCACCAGAAGAAACTATACTGAATGGCATATATTAATATCCAAGGCTGTGACTGACATCAGTCAGACCAATAAACCTAGAGGAACATGGTTTTTCCATGAAGACCTGAAGGCCTGTACTCCAGTGAGGCCACAGCACAAATGCATTACCAGCAAGAGACCTGCATAGTGATAGCAAGAGGGAGGACGCAAGGTTACAGCCCTTCCTGTGCCATTCCTCTTCCTGCTGTCCCAAGAAGAAGCCAGGCAGCCGTAAAGGTACCCAAAACTAGGGAACAAAACCAATAAGTATTTTGATTAAGACACAGGCAAATTGAAGCGACTTCAATGAAGGGCCGCCAAGATGCTCAGGGTGGGAACACTTGCCCTGTGAGGAGGGACTGAGGGAGCTGAGCTGCTTCAGCCTGGAGAAGGGATGGCTTTGGGATGGGCCTAACAGCAGTCTGCAGTGCCTACGGGGACATTATCAAGAACATGGAACCAGATGCTTCACAGGGGTGAACAACTGGAGGATAAGACAGCAGGCATAAACAGAAACAAAACAGGTTCAGGTTGGATATAAGGAAAAGTTTTTTCCCCATGAGGACAGTCAGGCATTGGAGTAGGCTGCCCAGTGGTGTTGTGGCAATTCCATCCCAGGAGGATTTCAAACCCCAACTGGACAAAGTCTTTAGCAACCTGGTCTGACCTCAGATCTGACCCTGCTTGAGCGGGAGATCGGGCTTGAGACTTCCTGAGGCCCCTTCCAGCCTGAATTATCCTGTGATCCTACAATCCTGTAAGACTTGTGGAAGATGGAATAAGCGATATTCTAAGGCAACAGATCACCTTAAGGGTGTAGAGTGATCCAAAAACCAGTTTGTTGCTCCCAGTCAAGAGGAACCCAAGAAACGAAGTGAGGACTGGGTAGCTGGTGTCTCTTGTCCTCCATGTCTCTCACAAGCGATCCTCGCCAGACCATTTGGTGTCTTGGTGCTTGTAAGCATGTGGGTGTGAGAGTATGAGTGAGTGAAATTGATGAGAACATGAGGGTGAGTGAATGAAATCAGTTTTGTTATAAAAGTTACCTTGCCCTTTCAGAAGCTTACTCACTAACTTCCCACAGATGTCCTGTTCCTAAAAGACATGATGGATCTAAAAGTGAGGTTTTACAGGGTACCACATTTAAGGCAGAATCTCTGTATTCTAAGACGAGTAATTTCACAGGAAGATACATCAGACTTAGCTTTGAGACCTGTTTTCTTTCAAAAGAAAGAGGAATATGTTCTTATTTTGTGACCCTTTTCATTCTGTATTCTACAATGGGAAGCACATCTAGCTGTCACATGGGCCTCTGGTGCCTTTTGTAGGAATAGTGTCAGTCTTTTGATCAGACCTTTCAGAAGTGACCAACAGACATGTAGAACCCAAACAACAGCACCTCAGACTATGGACATTTCCAGTGGTACCATGCATAGTCCACAGGCAGAAGGATGCTGAAATCTTTCTTAAAGATAATGCTGGATGTAGACTGTGGATTTCACAAAATATTCATATTATTTTAAGAACAGCAGGGGTTTGTGAAGGAAAACAGAGATACCAAACAAAGAGATTGATTACTTTTCTTGGAATGGCTAAAAGAGTCTTCACAAGAGGTAGGTTAATTTGGTATACTTCTGTAGCCTGCCGTTGTGGTCAGCAGAGAGAGATAAGCTGTCTAAGCAAGCCCTAAGCCTTGGGCTTTATCTTGACTTTAGCAGAAACCTAGGGAGACTGGTGCTTTATTGACAACCTCCTAGATGGCTGGTTAGCAGCAGCCAGCACACAGATTATGGCAGGAGATTATGATGAACAGAAGAGTTGGATGCTCTGCCACTATCTGAGAAAGAAATATCACTATGAAACAAGCTTGAGGAAAGAATCAGCAGAGGATGTAAGCTGGGAAAAGTGTCAATAAACCCCAAATATAGGCCAGAAAAATTACTAGCGCTGATAGAAAACTGACCTTGACTTGTTGGCACTAGGCACCTGAATTAACCCAAAGGTGAAGGTGAGCATATTCTCTCACGGTATCTCCCACTTTCTGCCACAATATTGCAAAGTCAAGAACTTGTACTCAAAGGGCTGAAAGTTAGGTTCAAGATTTTGGGGGGCTGATATGGATGCTTTGCTGCTGCTTGTTAGACCACAGAGAAAATAATGACAATGATGGTGTCACACCACACTAGAGGTCGGATTCAGGTCTCAGTTCAGACAATTACCTATGAACATTTAACTGTCTAAACTACCATTAAAGGTAGAGCTATTTAACACAGTTACTGGAATCTAGAGTGAGACTTAGCAAGTTGTAGGTGTATGTAAACATAAGTGTATTAACCTGCAAGATGATTTCCACCCTTTATGTCAGTCAACTGGATGCTACGAGTATTGAGTGAGTCTGTAGTCCATAAAGGATGAATCAAAATGTAAAGACATTTGAACTCTTATATAACTTTAACCCATCCGGAAAAACAGCAGATAATACATATGTGTAGTTCTAAACCAACGGTGCTGGGTAAAAGGGGGAAAGAATCATCACAGCTTTTCTGAGAAACTGAAACTGTAAAGGAACTTACAAAAAGACCATCCTGTTCTGAACACTTTCTATCTAAAAGCAGATGTAATTAAAATGAGGAAAAAGAGAAGATAAAAGTTAAAATAATTTGCCCAAACATGCCCATACTTCTATTTACTGAGAACATCTCCATATTTTGGAGTTGAGGGGTATGTAAGGACTGTGATGGAACGGCAGTAAGTTTTAGAAGATAACAGCTTGGTGAACTGGTTCTGGGAGCATAAGAATATACATGGACCTGGTCTGGGAGCGTGAGAAGCGTGTAAGACACTGTAGCAGGCAGCAAACACCAGAGTGCTCATTAGCAAAATTCTGCTTTAAAATGCACTTATGGAGACACCTAACTTTTGAACATGTTTAAACTACCACTGACTAAGGAGAATAAGTTTGGGCTTAAATGTTTACTGAAATAAGATTAGTGAAAGATTTGATACATACATGACTTGGAAATTACAGGAATGGACAGAACAGAAATGTGCTGGAGTAAAAGCAGATAAATATCAGAGATGAACTGAGCTTGGCAGAACAGGTCCTTAAAAAGAAGAATTGTACTGACAAGATCCTTAACTTCCAAAGTGCCTATATTTTAACACTCTGTGCCTTTCAGAAATATATTCAGGATGAACAACATGAATATCAAACATAAAGTCTACTGATTTTTGATATTTTGGATTGTGAATAAACATCCTTTTCTACAGTGTTTTAGAAACTTTTAGTAAGTTTTATTTTCTAAAATAAACAGGGAACTAAAAAATATCTCCATTTACTGAATGATCCTTTTGGAGAAGAGATGAGCTCTATAGCAGTGATTTTATCTACGGTGTAATTTATTTTATTTCCAATTTTATTTGATTGCATTAACCAAGAGAATGACTTAACCAGAACAAATGGTGAAAAGAAAATTAAAGCCAAGTTCTAGATGTGTAATAGCTTGTTTTCCAACAGCGTGTTTTTGAAACAGATCAGTTTACTAAAAGATTTAATATTCTTTGAGAGTATAAGTGAAAATGTTGTCAACACCTTCCATTTGTAGCTGACGGATTTGAGACTGATGAGAAGTAAAGGCCATTCAAATACTGGTGGCAGGAGATAGGAAATATGATGACAAGCTGGAGAACTATATTAAGCAATGCAGGGGAAGTACACTGTGATAAGACAGATAACAAATATAGCTATCTCCACAACAGGTGAGTGAGCTGATCAGAACACATAAACTAGAAATAAAGGAGTAAAAGTGTTGAACTACTGCTGTAATATAGTGGGAAACCAATCCAGCTAAATCTTTTAAGTTCTAAAAGCAAAATCTTTTAAGTTCTAAAACCCTATGAAAACAGGTAAGATTAATAATATGGAGAAAATAAAGCCTCATCATCAATACCCTATGGGTCTCGTTCTGAGCTGTTTATTCACGGCTTTACTGCCCCTGCCTACAAAAGGAAGAAAAAAAAAAAAGACAGGGGAAAAAGCCCAACCTTATCAAATCTTTCTCTCTCTGCACAGGCTGCGAGAGAGTCGTATTGTGCTTCCAGTTAAAGGGAAGCTGCAGTGCCAAAACCCCTGAGATCCACACAGCCCCTGGGACTGGCAGCAGCACAAGGCCAAGCACAGACAGGGGCTTTTTTCATGCTGGCTCTGCAATGCAATTGCTCTTTTCATATAGAGGAGTGGGAGGGTGATCACTTTTGCCCTCCCAAAATGTGTGCCAGGATTGAAGATTTGCTCTTTGAACAGAATAGTCATTAGTTTGGTTCCCTGCCACTATTTAGTTCTGAGACAAAAAAAATGTATTCACTTTTTCCTCTAATCCAGTTGTGATTAAATATTGTCTGCTATAATGACAATTCTTCAGTAAGGTCTACAAGTGGGTTAAATGCAGTAGCCCAGTCAAGAAGGTAACACTTAAAAGGTGAATTAGGAAAATGCAGGTCATGAAAGTCAAAGCTCTGGGAGGAGGTGAGAGATGAAGGTTAAGATGAAGAAAGAAGAAGATGAAGAAAGAAGAAGATGAAGAAGAAAAGCAGATGAAGCATAAAAGAATGGTTCCTTAGCAGGGGAACTTAATGTTTTGTTTATTTGAAATTCTGGTTTTAAAGGGCTGGTGAAAGAATGGTATCAAAATTTTAGGGAACTTTTTTATTAGCTGAGACTAATTTTATGCTGTGTTGTCATAGATTTAGATATTTGTAAATAAGTACAGCTATACATAAAAATATATAATAAATATAATTCAGTAAAATGTAACTGTAAATAAAGCATCTATGACTACATAAACATTGAGAGTCATCTTCAGGAAACAAAAAGTCTATCTATATGTGTTTTATTGTGATGTAGCATACACTTCTTGTAAAATAATTGGAAATAAGAATTTATACCATAGAATCATATTTTTATAAGATAGAATTATAGAATCTTTGAGGCTGGCAAGCACCTCTGAAGATCACCTAGTCCAACACCTCTGCTCAGAGCAGCGTCAGCTGGAGCGGGGTGCTCATGGACTATGGCCAGGTGGCTTCTGAATACCTCCACAATCTCTCTGGGCAACCTGTTCCTGTGTTCAACCACCCTCACAGCAAAAAGTTTTTTCTTACATTTAAGTGGAATTTCTTGTTTTTTCAGCTGTCCTCAGTTACCTCTCGTCCTGTCACTGAGCACCACTGAAAAGAGCTTGGCTCCGTCTTTACCTCACCTCCCATCCCCATCAGGTATTTATACATATTGGTAAGATCCCCCAGCCTTCTTTTCTCGATGCTGTACAGTCCCAGCTCTCTCAGCCTCTCCTCATGTGACAGATGTTCCCATCCCTTAATCACCCTTGTGCTCCTTTGCTGCACTCATGATACCACCTAACAGCAGCACAAAGGATGTGTTGTTTGACTTCAGCTGGAGCAAAGTTAGACCAAGGCTCCATGCTCTTAAAATCCAGCCATCTCTTCCTCAAAGCATGTAAAGAGTATGGCCTTACAGTGGCATCGATCACATCTCTTCTGGGAATGAGCCAAGGTTCTTCCCAGTGGAGTGTTTCACTTCAGAGACCATAATCATATTCTGCTGTCTTCCATCATCTTGTTTCAGATGGTGACTTGACTAATTTCTAAAAGAAAATTTTAGTGACGTGGATTGGCTGATGAAATGGAAGGGATTTCTCCATGTTCAATGAAGGTACAACTGGGTTTTTTAGTTTTGATTTTTTTTTCCGTTTTAATTAATAGTAAAGAAAAAGAAGAATTCAAAGGTAACGGGGCACCTGGGGAGGGTTTCTTATATCTCCGTCATTTGTTTTGTGAATGCTCATGTCTAATGCATTCTTGTGTAGTGGCCCATGTTCAACAGGGGAGCGGACTCTACCTCACCCGCACTGAGGGCAGCCTTGCTAGGGGAAGGTAGGGTCATGGCTGGTGTCTCTGGAGGCCCCTTCAGGCCAAGCAGGCTCCAGGAAACCAAGGTGGCAGGTGACTCATCTGATCACTAATTCATGGATGTGACAGCAGGTACCACCACTGCCTTACCTAACTTGAGTAAGTCAGGCTTGTTCTGAGCATACGCGGCACTGCGAGCTCCACAGAGGACTAAAATACAAAGATTTTTCTTTTCTGAACTTCAAAAAGCCTCTGACAGGAAGTAAGCCATCACTGCAGTAAAGGTAAGGACCTGGTCCAACATGAGCAGGACCATAGTGTTAGACTCATTATAGCATTTCTACCTGAAACTTTATATGCCAAAGATGTTTGAGATGTCTCCACACATTAAACAGGGTTTCCTAAAAAAGACTACTGAATTTAGGCTCCTGAAATGTTGCTTAACAGAACTCCAGGCATGCAAATATTCTATTGAATGCTGGTTCTTAGGGCCCCAAATCCATCTGTAAAATGGGGATAACAGTACATTACCTCCCAGCAACTAAATATAAAATCTCTCAATAACATCCCGCTCTCAGGACCAGAATGAATGTCTTTCAGAGTGACAGTGCAAGGCACAGGCTGCTTCCTATGTGGAAGTCTGCTTAAAGCATTCACAAAACCCTCGCCTTGGAGCTAAGATCAGCTAATGCCCAAGAGAATTTCTTGGGCCAATCTCTAAATGCTGCAACACTGACCGCTTAAATCTGTCTGGGGAAAACAGCAAATAGACAGCCAAAACACTGCTCCCAGTCTTCCTCTCCCTCCCCTCCCCAAGACTCCGAGAGACATTTCTCTGAGAAATGTAATCCGTGACACAGAACTTCTTTAAATAAAGATGACAATTCAAGTGAGGCAGAATGGGATGTTATATCTCACAGCTTGCCATCTATAATTGTGAGTAGGTCAGTCACAATCAGAGCTCTGTGTTTTAGAATGCTGTTTTCCTTTCCAATATTTAGTATTGAATTGGCGAGTGGGTTTAAAGTAGTGTTTTTTGTATTAGATTTTGCCTTTCATATTAATTCCCGTCAGCTGCAGTGACACTTGCATGCAAGAGCACATTTGATCAGCTACAGATTTCCTCATTGCTGAGCTAAGCCAGAAAAACCCTCCTGACTGCAGCAGAAATGTGAGCAATAATCCTAGAGAAATCATGTGTTGCCAGCACTTAATGGCTAGCTCTCTGATTAACAACCTGAGGTAAACAGAGGGCAGTTAATAACGTAAACCACTGTGGTGTATAATATCAATAATGCCATGAAATGACCACGTTTTGGAGGACTATTGCTGATATAAAGTATATTCAACAACTTACACTAGCAATGTTATATATTTAAAGGAAGAAAGATGGGCTGGATACAACATCAGTTGTTCCACACCATTTTTCCTTTCAGAATACAGCTCTTTTGGCTATGTTTACAACTTTACTTTTGGATCGATACGAACTTTATAGGGCAGGATTTTTTCTCTGCTTCTCTCACAGCAGTAAGAAATGCCAGCACAGTCAATATACAGAATTGTCTGGCTCAGCACCAGAGGAGATAGTGCTAATCAAAGTAACAGCAGCAAAACTTGAACCGGCCCTTAGAAGGAGAAGGTATTACAGACTAATTCATTAATCTGTTAAGCCCCTGTGTCAGCGAGAAGTATTCTCTTTAGTCAAGTATCCTTAATAGGATATATCAGGCTCTGAACCTGAGGCAGTTCAGTTTTTAAACTACCAGGACAGGGATGTGAAATGTAATAAAAACATTTGCTATATATATCCATCTGGGCACCATCTAAGCGATCTCTACTGCTGAATGAGTTATAATCAAGTTATGTCTGAGCAACTACAAAATATGCCAATTTTTTGCATTTGGATAAATGATCGCTAGAAAAATAGATAGAAAAATATCAATTATATAACAGCAATTGCCTACTATTATTAGCCACACGCTAAATTCATGGTGCAGTCTCTCCTAATAATCGTGAAGCCCATCTCTCCGTATCCATAGCAGGAGTGACGATGCCCGGAAGCAGCACGTTCTCCGAAGTATACTCGGTGGTGGGACGCTGCACAAGGTGCCGAGAGTCAGTTAACCCATTCGCCGGTGTTGCCAGTTTTACGATAAGATAATATTAGTAAGCCTCTTCAAACACTAAAGAATTCGAACTAGCTGAAAACAATCAGGTTTCACTGAGGAACCAAGAAGGAACAGGCATTTTGTCTCCCAGTCCTTGCGCTCCGAGGTGGAAAAGCACAGGCTGTATTTTGTAAAGCCAAAGTTTTGCCTCAGTGTCACATAAAATAGGTCTGATGAGAATTTAAAGGAAAAGCTGGGGTGGTTTATTATTTTATTTTTGTTCTGCTTGTAAACTCTGAAAGCCTCTAGAAAGATGGACAAAATTTTGCTCATGCTTTTAATACAAACCAAAAAAACTGCCTCTGGCTGACACTAGTGATGGAAAGTTTACACAAAAGGATTTTGTTTCAGAAAGTTTTCAATTTCACACACACACAAAAGGATTATCTATTGGAACCTGAAAAACAAACTTGCATATGGCTGAAAGAGGAGAATAACAGCTAATATTCCACACTGCATTCAGTAACTAGAATAACTTTGTTTTCTAAAATTTGCTGTAGCAGAAAATGAAGAAATTACTGGGGTGGCAGCAGCAGGTACAGAGAGGGGGAACCCTGTTTCCAAATAAAAGCTACCATTGGGGTTTTTTGTTTTTTTTTTTTTTTCCAAGGTGTCTGCATTGAAAAAGGAGATGAAAGAAAAGAAAAATATTTTTCACTTTGGGACTTTCAACAAGAAAACTGAACATTTAGGTTTTCAATTAAAACTCTTTTTAGCAATATTTAAACAAAATGTTTCCTTTCATACTGAATTATTCTGAAAGAGGAGGAGGGTAATTTCTCAAGCAGCTCTACTGACAATGAAATTCTTCAGGATTTCACAACATTGCTTCCTACTGTGTTTCCTCCAACTCCAGAGAAAAACAAATGCAAAGATTTGCAAAGCATTAAAATAATGGCAGGCGTATGATTTTTTGTATTACGCATGATTTAGAGCACCATGTTTACTCCAAGCTGGTAGCACATCTGCAATGGCATTACATGACTTTTCTCAATAAAAGAAAACAGTGGCAGGAAGCAATTATATAGAAAGGCCCACTAATATAAGGCATGTAGCCTTTAAAAATAGGAGGCATTAGTTCCTATATAAAAGTTAAATCAAATCACGCAGATCACACTGTAATTATTCCTTTTTCAAATCTTGTTAGGTATAAAGATTATTGATACTTGGGAGGCAAACAGCAGGGACACTAACAGCAGTGGCAGCTTCACGTTGTTTGTCATATTCAGAAATGAGCCAAATATTGCCCTCATCCTTTCAGTGCAGTTTACCTGATTAATCTGAACCTAACCAGCTCCTCTCTCCTTGATGACTATGCGAGAACGGCTAAAAGGAAAACAAAAAACCTCGCTCAAAAATGTGCCTTACTGAGCTTCTTGTGGCTCCTGTTGCCAAGGAAACCTGAGCAAATTCCTCTCAGAGAATGCCCTGAACTGTTTAAGCCAGCCAGGCTTCAACCTGGTATTAGGGAAGGAAACAAAGACTGAAAACAAACAGGACAACACGTTTGTAAAGCCCATTGGGGAGAGAGAGAAAAATAAACTACAGGATAAAGCATCTGCTAGTGAAGAATATCTTTCATTTAGGTCAAATCAAGGCTTTTCAATCTCTGTCTATTGTTCCTCCTCTGGAGGAACCCGTTACTTCAGACAAATGGGAGAGAGAATAGGTCTCTTGTTTCAGTTATTGAGTTGATGGTGTTACAAATCATCTGTCTTTTGGAAAACCATCTATTAGTGTTCTCTGATCCTTCATGAAAAGGAAGCTGATTAAAATTATTAACAAAATTATCTTCCACTTTTTATTTTGAAGTGTGATCCTGGCTCGGAGACAAACAATATCAGTAATTATCACTGGTTTAATCAGATGCCTTTTGTACAGTTTTCTCTCTTCCTCTTCCCTCCTCCCTTTCCTATTTTCTTTTCTGCTTTTTCTGATTATAAATCTCAATGGTTTCATTAAATGTTTAGGGCCAAATTCTGGCATTCTGCAGAGCTGGCAAGAAAACAGGCATATATTAATGTTGCAAAAGCATGCATATTATGAGCCCATGTCCTGGCCAGCCCAGACCCTGCACACTTCATATCCCTCCTCTACCGCATCATTCCCTGAAGGGGTCATTCATTCCAGGAGCAAGAGTTGATGCATGGGTTGGGGTGCTTAGAGCCTTGTGTGCATGGCTTATGGACTACGATGATCACATCTTCTGATCTTCTGGACCCACCCTTCCTATCCTCATCATCATTGTATGGGAGCGCTCCACAGCCCTGGAATGAACCTCGGTGGACCTGCCGCAGCCACGTGAGACACCATGCTTGGGCTGAGCTTTCTCTGCCGCGTCAGTCTGAGGAGCAGGATGGCCAAGGTGGACGAATACCTGAGGCACTTGCAAGGGGCAGAAGGAAGAGCTCTGACCATCAGAGGTAGTTCCCAAGAGCTCTCATGCCAGGTTAAATCAGGCTTACACCACAGGTTTCAAAGGACTTTTTCTGACGTAATAGGAAACTGAATAAAGGCAATCCAGTCTCAAATCAATAGAAGAAACCTTCTGAATTGATGCCTTTTTCTGCCAGGCTCACAGCAACAGAGTCTATAAAGTATGGGGTGATCATAAGATGGAAAGCAGTCAAGGATAATTCAGCTTCTACTTGGAATAATAACTAAAAATGAATGAACAAGTCTATAAAAATATGTTTAAAATATACATTTAATTAGACCTCTCTCTGATCCTCTGGTACTGTGGCAGAGGACTTCTGAGGAGCTAGAAAAAGAGGGGTAAATCACAGTGAGTTTAGGAGGGATGCCATAAGAGATCTGGGAACTAACTGAAGAACTGCTGAGGCTTCCCCAGAGGCCTTAAATAGTCACTTGCCTTGCTTATGCTGCAGTCCAGACTTGGCATTTTCCACCCTTGCTTTAATGTTATTTAAATAAATATAGAGGGCTTTTTTCCCCTCTGTGAGTTTCCTTAAGGTTTTTTAGATAGCAGATAAGAGGAAAATGAGCAAGAATGTGAAAGAAGCTGTGTCAGAGAAGCGTGTGAGAGTTGGCAAGAAATCTTTGGCGCTATTGTGATAGACCAGCTCAGAATGCAGTAAGAGCCAAACAGCCCTCTCTGTGGATTATTTCTGCACAGGGTATTCGTGAGTTTGTGCTTATGGAATTTCTGCCTGATCCTTCCATTGGGAAGATGGGATTTGCTCTCCACGTGGATTGGGAGGAAAGTTCAACCGCCCAAACCTTCAGTTCCTGGCAAACTTGTGTACAGTCAGAGCCATCTATGCAGCCTGTCTGATTCTGGGGGAAAAGCACATTTTTAAATACACGATAGCTTATGTGAAACTCCATCTCTATGAGTGAGAAAGGTACATTTTACACAGTCAATAGTCAGCAGGCTTTGAAGTACTGGAAGCATATTTTACTTTCAGCATATTTTAAAGATTGAGGTGGAAGTGTCTTGTCTATGCAAAAATCTCTATTAGGTCTTGGTTAAATACATCTATAATTAAATATACTGTCTTTTTTAATATAATTTTCTGCATGCAAAACTAAAGTAAAATTCATAAGGGAAAAGTTAGAGTCAAAAAACTCTGTTTCTAGTCCCACCCATTCAGAACCATACGATAGCTGTTCTGCTGCTCTGGCTGCTGTAGCTTATGAGACCTGCCAGGGTGTGTTTGATAAGAATGCTCAGAAACCATTCACAGCGATACTAAACTCATCCTATACGCTCTGCTGTATTTGGAAGCTTTCACTTCTCCAGACCCTGTGGAAGCTCTAAGTAACCAACAAACTCCCATGAAGTCTCTGCCTTGTGGCTTTTAGACACACCTGGAGAAGGAAAGGAGACATAGTACCCAAGAAATTATTCTGATTTTAGGGAGAAAGGGGAGCAGTGAGACAACAGCAGCATTAACCTTTGCTACCTACTGTCCTTCATGCCCACAGGACGGGGACAGCAAAACTGTGCCCCACTCTCTGACCAAATCCTTTTCATCTCCTTTCACTTGTGGACAACTCTTCCATTTTTTAACCCCTTGTCTATTGTTTATCTGATGCTCTGAATAACCCCTTCTGCCATTACATAAATTTTCCATTTGGAAACAGTCGATTTCTTCCCTGGAAATTATGAAACAGAGTATTTTTACAACCAGCAAACTTTGGTTTGATAACCTCTGAAATTCTAACCTGCAGCCTGAAGAGGATCCCAACTACTGAATTTAAAATGTGAACTACTCCTCAATGGATTTCACTTAGTGGAAATATGGTGCACCACACCTGAAGCCACCACTGAATTTCTCATGAATAACACCTGAAAGGAGAACTGTCAGTAATTCTCTCCAGCTCTTCTCTCCAGCCCACCTACCCCTACCACCCTTTGCTGGTGTCAGCAGCTCTGTACAGCTCTTCACTCCCTTGGAGGCAAGTGGTGCTACTGTATCTGGCCGTCACGTAGGTCATAACGTCTCTCCTTTACCTAACGGGGTCATGTGTGGGAAGCTGGAAGCATCATTGCGTCAGACAGTAAAACCTTCCTTGTGAGTGGCTCAGGGCGGCTAGGGTAGCTCTCCTTTTTGTGACTATATTCCCCCAGGAGAGCTGTTCTAAATTCAGTGTTAGAGGAACAGAAGGACTACCCTAAGTGCTGGAGATGTGCCGGAGCTGGTCACAGACAATGGGCCTCCTTCCTGCAAGACATGACTGGAGATGCAGTCACTGTGGGATCAAAATGTCAAACTCCTTTTGATGACGTGAACTTTTCTGACAGGTTTGAGGCACACGGCAGTTCCACTCCCCCACATGCAGAGCGAAACAGGAATAGAAACGACAAGGGAGTTCTTTGTTGAAAATGAAAGAGGATAGGAAGGAAAGGAAACATGAGATCCATTTTAAATCATTGGAAGCATTCAGCTGTCAGAGGATAAGATGCTGTAAAAGGACCACGTAAAACAAATATTATTATCCTAGTTACAGAAGCTCACTTAATCCTTCTTATTACTGGTGAACCTCAAAAGCATGGTTTCTACATGCTTTTAGTATAACAATCATTTAAAACTTGTTTAAAGATTAAAACCACAAGTCTTTTGGGAAAAAGTACTGATACACCTTATTCGGTCCAGGTACACATTCCTGGACATGTATAGCCTGGAGCAGAGAGTGGAGGTGGCGTGGAGCAGGGTGGGCAGTGGCCGGTTTCCTAACCTCCCCAGCAAGTTCTCGAAGGAGTAGGTCTGAAGCATTAGCTGACATCAGCACATCTCTAGTATCTGCAGTTTTAATATGCTGTTTATATGTATTTATTACTGCAGTTGGAAGTCGGAAGCACTGTTATTTAAGTGCTGTTTGTCTTCCTTTTTCTTTATTACTGCAATCAGTAAGATTGATCTTAATTAAAAGTCTAAAGTTCAATGATAGTTTAAAAAGGAGTACCTATAGCTTTGATGGCCTCTTGAAAAGGGTACCTGGATTTTGTTTAAAAAATGAGAATGCTGTAGTTTTTGTTTTATTTTACTTATTAAGTTCTATTTCTACGCCTGGCTTTAAGGGTTACCTTCTTAGTGAAAACAGCTGTGCATGTCTCTGATAAGCTAATGCTGTACTGAAGTCCCAAGTGTCTTCTCCTTGGGCCCTGTAATGCGTTACAATCCAACACCTAATAACAATGGTCATTTTTAACAGTACATGACAACATGAAATAAAACTGGTACTTTTAAAGTTTACAACTGTGTTGTATGATTACGAATTTATGTAGGATTTTAACGTAGCTTAATGCAGAAAAAAAAATGTGCCCAAGGTGTTAAGCACAACGGCAAATATGACAAAGGTATTCTTTCCAGGTATGTCTCCATTTTAATTTGCTCCTAAAAAATACAAATTTCACGGTGCGTAGAAATTTAGTATTTATTTCAGTCATGTTTTCCATTTGCAGTATTTATATGCCATATACCCACTGAATTAAGGAAAATGCAGCAGAGATATCAACCTTACAATGGCTAGATTCAGGTCATTTTATGAATGGCCTGTCCTCATCTCAGAAATGAACCATTTTACAATAAAGGCTAAAATTAATGGAATTCCATAGTACAGATCAGGGAGCTATATTTGTGCACATTTTCCATAGCTTTCCATCTTTACATAAAACACCAAAGGCAAATTTTAGTAGTCACATATGGTCAAGATCTGAGTCCCTGCAGCAAAGGATGACCCATTAGCACTAACCATAAATAGTTCTTCAGGGCAGATTGCTCTTGTGATGGCAACACAGACCCTGGGAAGGCACGAAACCTGGGTCCTCGCTGCTATTCCAGTCACTGCCTCACTCTGCGGTGGAGAACTACCTACCCTGTCTGATCTGCTGAAACACTGATATCTTTAAATAGTCTGGAAACTCTCATTTTTGTTCAGCCTCATGGCAGCCCTTCTTAGCTTTTGTGTAAGAGAATTTCACCTTTGTTTATGATGGTGCAGGCCTCAACATCTTCTGTTGCATATTTTGGATGTAGAAAATATTTTAATTATTAATTAAGGTAAAAATTCCTTTGTAATTTGAATTTTGAGAAGCATTTACTTTTTATGTCTTATTCAAGAAGTCAGAATGAAAAGAAAATGCAAATTAGCAACTTATTTGTACATTCGTTATTTATTCTTCCTTTAAGTGATAATGTGGGTAAAACATCTAATTCCACACAGGGCTTTCATTTTGCTTTCTGTATTTATCAGTCATTTTATGTTTGACTGATGTCAGCTACAGGACAAAAAGCTGTATCATGCATTTAGGAGGATTCAAGCGCATTTTCAGCTATATACATCCTTTTGGGAAATAATTTCTGTATTACTACCAGAAAAGACAGTGTATTTACAGAATTTTCAGCTTCTTGTTTGGGGATTTTATACTCTTTTTGTATGGTGTCGCAACCTCTGTTGCTGACACTTGAATAATTTATGTACAAATCAACATGTGCAGGATACTTCTGTAGGGCACAGCATCATTCTGTGTCATTCATTATGGATTTGTCTGGGTCACATGTCCAAAGCCAGGATGCACATAGCTTTCATGACAAGTGAATATTGAGCCCAAAATATTAACACAGTAAAATGTTTTTGAGCAGATATTCTGCTTACTCTAATTGAACACTGATGCAATGGCGTGGTGTTCTTCTTTCCTGCTGAAATATAACTGAATATTCAAAATGCATTTTCTGGCATTTCAGGGCTGCAAATCAAGAGGAAATTACTGCAAAACACAATGCCATCCACTTGAAGCTCTCAGAAACGTTAGCATCAAAATGAGAGATACCTCTGTAAAACTAGAGGCATACACTGACTGATTGCTAACAAAATAAACAGATTAGAAATGCAGTCCAGCCAGAAGGGGGTTCCACCATTCATTCAATAGTAAAAAAGCTCTGCATATTGCATTATGCTAGAAATAAACATGAAAGGTCTTCTAGAATGGATGTAATACACAGTAAGCAAAATGGAAATGTACTTTTCCCCAGGAGGTTTATCTAATCTGAGAGACAAGCATGCCTATGTCATCCATAGTCAAACCAGCCAAACAATTACACCAGGGATATGTTTTCTCAAGAGGGAAATTGTACAAAAGGGCATAATGTGCACTCTATGTACACAAATCGTATGCCAAACCGTGTACCCGGGGTCTGCTCATGCAAGAAGGTCCCAGCGGGCATCAGCAAGGTGGGCAGCCTTCTCTCTCTGTTGGTGTAGGAAGTAAGAGGAGAAAGGACGAGAGAAAAAGGGTAGACAGCAAAGATTCACACCCCCCGGTCCCAGCTTCACCCCTCTGCTCCCAGCATAGCCACACCTCAGTGCGGGTGATACGGGCTGCTGGAAGCGACGCCTGACGCTGGTGCCCAAGGGCTCTGCTGGGCAGCGAGCTTGGCGGGCAGCAGCCCCAGGCCGCCCGCTCGGAACTCTGCGCAGCAAAGGTCAGCCTCTAACTCGAGCCCTTTTTTCGGTTTTACTTAGCCTACCATACCTGTTTTATCACAGGGCAGTATCACTAGTGCCGCGGCAAGTATGTTTTGGTATCTGTACTAGACGCTACTGTATGTTTTCCCAGTTACAGGCAAGCAGGGACAAAGGTTCATCAGTGAGTAATGAATCAAATGCTAAGGTGGAGACAAGATTTAATTGTTTAAACATAGTCATTGCAGGCATGTAACAGCCTTCCCTTTGAAACGTACTGAGCTACAGACGACGGGCAAGAAAATTTGGATTTTTTCAATTTAAAGCTTGATCATATCAGCTGCTCCCCGTCTGAGCAGTTACAGGTTCTTTATTTTACTAATTATAAGAGTAATTACGCCATTAGTTCTCAGAAAGTAATTTTAATAATTAGGTCAAACACAAAACGACTCCAATCTCATGACATACTAATTTAAATTGTTTGGATATTGTAATTTAGTAGGAGGAGTCAGCGTTAGAGTCATTTTGGGGATTGTAAGAAGGAAAATACAGCTGGAGAAATAACAGAAGATGAATTCTCTGTCAGAGACGTTAGTTAAGTTGTTTCTTGAATGATGTTAAGTGAATAACATTAAAGCTATTTGATAGTGATGACAGATAAAATTATCATGTATTGAAAAATATATTAAAGATTTGATTCAGAGGCCATAATTTTGAATGAGCATACCAACCCCCTTTCTCTATTACTGTAGCAGAAGAAGAAAACATTTTCAATTCACCCATCTAATTTTCTTGAGAAATGAATCCATTCATATCTCTGCATGATATATGCTATTCTCGAATCCAGTTTCTGTTGCAACCTCATAAATCTTGAACAAAATTTACAGACACCAGGGGGCTTAGGCCACCAAAGCCAATTACATTGATGTAAAATCCATGTACGTGAGATATTTGGGACAAAAGAAGAAGGGAAAGAAGAGGAAGAGACTGTTCAGCCCAGGACAGGAAACAGAGGCGATGTCAAAATCACTCCAGACCTGGCTTCTAGCAGTCTGCCTTTATCAATACTTCTATCCATTCATGCCCAGACTTTTTTCTTAGAAAGAAATATCATTCTAGCGCATTTTTATGAGACTGCTTGCTCAACAGAATATTTTTCAGTGAAAGTAAGTATGAGTGAGTGAGGTCCTTGGTACTGCATGACCCTGGACTTTTTTTTACTATAAGTTAGAAACATGCCTGCAAAAGTCTGAGAATGGAGGAGAGCTATTTTCGGCCAACCATGCCTAACATGACCTGAGAGCCATCTGGTCCTGTGCATTTAGCAGGGTGAATAGCCCAGTAGATGCCTCACTTCCCAGTAAATCCCATATAAATCCCATCAATAACACATCAAACCTTTCTGATCATGATGAAGTAGAAAGCTACGTTTGACTTCTCTCTACCCTGTCAAATTATTCAGAATTCTCCTTTCTGAAAAGAGAGAGAGCAGCCACATAGACATCAGGCATCAAACAATTCTTAAAGTCAGGATCCCACTGCCTGAATCTACCAAAAAATGGAATACAACAGCTATCTCCTCTAAAGCTTTGCTGACATTCAAAGTTTTCTTGATTTATTTACCCCTACTTAGGGTACAGTGGAATGGAAAAGCAGGCATACAGACTTTTTGCTTCACACGCAAGGAACAGAGAAGTTGAAACTTTGAAATTCCATTTTGTGAAAATCTTTTGCATTATTTTATTCAAGCAGTAAACATTGTGGTATAAAAATAATCTTTACACAGAAAACATATTCTTCCCAGCCCACAATACCCTCTTAATTTGACATTCTAAGTTAAAAATGAATGGGACTGGCGGCTTGGTCAAAGAACATGTATTTTTACTGACATAACAGAAGGTTGCTGGCAAGTTTCATTACATTTATTACAACTATGACTGTCTTTAAAGGCATATCAGTGAACAGTGTGATTTTAGAAATTAGAAGAAGGAGTCCTGTGGAAGTATGAGAAATTTCTGCATTTCCAATTTGTTAAATATAACAAGCAACTTTACTCATTGGATTAATCACTACAAGACACTATTCAGACCTTAGCTAGTATTTCCTGAAAATTCTAATTCTTTAAAATTTGATAGGAAAGATTAAAATAAATGTTAGTCAGGGATCAAACTGAAAGTTTTCAAATTCTCACCAATATTGTTTCACACTTTTTTGATGGACTTTTTCAAAAATATTTGAAATTCAAGAAAGTCTTTGAGTGATTAATTAGAGAAGTTTATAAATTTATCTCTGCAAAAATGTTCCTAGAAACAGTTTTTCTAACACCTGTACAAAGTACTGAATTTTAAACTAACTCTGATGAGAGAACTGTGGTTGGAATTGTTTGGGATTTTTACAGTCTAGGAGGAATGTTAGTACTGGTGAATTTTTAAGCATGTCTACACATAACAGTTATGCCATTTGCAAATCATATGCAAAAGAAAGCCATTTGCATGCAGTATGGAACGTGAGATTTAGACCAACTATGAATCCCACAAAAATCCCATGTCACATTCCACAAAAATAAAGATGTTTAGCCACTGCTTTCATTGAATTAATTACTTATGTTCACAGAAACACTGACCATATTTTCAAAACCTAGTGAAATGATCCTTCTAACTGGGTCAGTATATCTCCTCTAAAATAGTTTTGCAGAATTGCTCCCATAACTACCTCAAAGGCTGTTATATTTTTGGAGCAAGTGTTGTGGTCTTTATACAACAGAATCCAGATTCATTGCACATAGTACAAGGACATGTCAAAAAGGACCTTGCAGCCTGTTCCGTGGAGTGGAAATCTCCCAGAGGAAAGCAGTTGGTGTTGACATCACAGCAATTTTAGTTTCCACTCAAGGGCTCTATAGGAATTTTGCTGAAGTAATTTTTTTTTCCCTCAAAGTGAGTACCTCACTTCTTGGACAACCTTGACCACACTTGTTGCAGTATTTGCTCCTCTCTCATTCCTCAAGAAGAAAAGACAGTTTACCACGATAATTTTCTAATGTTGCAGCCTTCTCTTTTTGTGTCTTTCACCTGTTGCAATTTACACTGTACCAGCAGCTAGACTAAATTCTAGCCTGAATCCATCTTCTGTCTTCTTCTGGAGTCCTGTTTGTGGAGGTTATCTTGGTGACCAAGATATGAATATTCTGAGATTCAACTTGACATGTCTTGTGGCCTAAGCTAATTTTTTTGAAATTTTAACTTCAAAATGTTCTATTTCTCTCTCATAGTTGGAGCTAAATCAACATGGATTCAAGACTTTCAATTGGCAACAGACAGCAACAGGAAAAAGTTGGAGGAACAGGGATTTCTATTAACTTTAGAGATCATTTAGTCATGAAATCCTTTACCACAAAGTGTGTAAGGAACCACTCAATTATAATCAAGCAGTTCAGAGGTCTTCCTAAAAGAATCTGGAATTGGAATAGAAAAAGATATTCAAAACCCTCAAGTGTATTTTGGATAGAGGCAGAAGGCAGGAAAATTATTTGCTTTTTTGTTGTAATTAATAGCTACTGAATTTTGCAAATATATTTGTGACAGACCTCTTTCACAGATCGTCGTGCCTACCTCGCAAGACTTAAGGGAGATACTCCCTGAAGTCAGGGTTGTGAGGGACTAGCTCTGGCAGGAGCACCATGCACCTTCCAAAATGCCCTCCCAGTTCTGCTGGCCACAAATTCCTTACTGACAGCAACTGATGGTGAAGATCTCAAGAGGTTACTGTATCCAGCTGTCTCTTACTGCACATCCTAATTCACTTTGAGTCACCTTCACCTATTCACCATAGCCCCTGAAGTTTCTGTCATCACATCTTTCTCTTGTGTCTTCTAGCTTCTGGGTCAACATTTAAACTACTACCTGTTTAATACTTTTTGGCGTGCTTCTCAGTGGTCAGTGTCAGTGATATATGCAGGCAGTGTGTCCTGAGGCATGCTCTTTCTCCCTGCATCAGTTCTCTCTGCATCAGTCCCTCTGTCTTTCTTCTCTGATGGTTCATAGTTCCAACAGTAGGGAGGGAAACTCTGTTCACTGCCTTCACCTATTTTGCTCTCCTTTCTCATTATTTTAGTTGTGGTGAGGAACAGACTCCAAGACCATTCCAGAAGACCCTTCAACTTAAGCTTACATGGTTTTCCTAGAGGTCCTCAGCCCCATTTCATGCCTTTCAAGAAGAATCATGACTGGCTCAGTTTCAGGTCCCATATACTTTTGATCTCAAGAAGAACATCTTCTGGTCTATCCTGATGTCTACTGTAACCTCAAAGTAAAGTAGGCAAGTAAGGTCTTGAACATGCTAGAGTATGCATAACAGGCTGGATGTTGAGTCTCCAGGTATATCTGCATTGCACAAAACCAAATAGTTGTGTACTGAAACTTTTCTGGCCAAATAGACCCACTCCTCCACATTGGTTAGATGCATCAAAGCACTGCTTTCCTCTATGCTTTTAAGCAAGATCTTCCTGGACTGCCAACCCCCATACCCTGAAATATTACAAAACTTGACAAATATTTCAGGTATCCTTGTCTTGAGGATTACTGTGTTAACAAACATGTCTAGCATTCTATGGGAAAAAAATCAGTTCATTTTGACCATCTGATAATTTCCTCTAGTCCAGAAGAAATAAAGTCATTGGGGCTTGGTGCAGCCTTGAAATACAGCAGTTCCAAGTGCCAACAAGTGACGGCTTTCAGAACATGTGATGTAAGAACATAACTGTATGAACAGAGCTGCAGTCAGTATCCAGTTCCTCCACCTTTCAATGCAGCTGGCCCTGGCCTTGAGGCTGCAGACAGTCCTGGCCTCACTGGAATAAAGGTCGGTTTGCTCTGGTAGTTTGGGTGGATTTATTGTAATTTCACAGTTTTGCAACAGTTTTATTGTAGACTATTGTCTACACGGGGCAAAGAGAAAGTTCGGGAGAGATAACCAGGACTTCTGCTGGGCTGGAGATGCTTCCTGCAGCAGTTCTCCTTTAGGTGGGATACAACATATTTAACTCTGCCATAAATGGTTCAAGATGTATTAGAAGCAGGCAAATAACAGTCCCTTTACAGTGCAAAAAGTACTTTAGTACTCTTGTAATATTCATCACCACTTTTGTGTGGCATCCATGGGCTCTCTTAGCAACTAAAATATGAATAGAGAAAGGCAGGTTCCCTGCCCCAAGGAGCTCATGATCTAGCCTTGCAAACAGTGTGCTGAAAGTAGTAATGTCCCGGAGAGAAAGCAGAAGAGACATCAACAAAATGAAGCAGTTATACACTGGGAACAAGTTCGTATCCCGGCAAAAAGACCAGGTAGAACAGTTTATGCTGCTTTTTACATTTTGGAAATGACAGAAACTAAAGGTACTGGTAACTAGCTTCTTGTAGGGTTCCATGGAAGCATATTTCTTAGTTAGGACCTTGATGTCCCAGGATCAATAGAGTGAAGGCCATGCAAACCCTTAGAAGCCCCACCATGATAAGAATGTGCTCCTCAGAAGGTGTTCTGGTAATATTCACACTATTGTATCTCTATTCACCCTACTTTGTCCTGGTACAAAGGAGAACAAAGTTTACTATTTTAAATGTGGGCATTGTTGTATGAAGGGCCAGACCAATGTTGCATGGACTGTTTGCACGCTTTTTGCCAGGCAGTTTTACAGAAGCTGGCAGTAGTACAGCAATGACTTGAATCTATTTCTTTGGGAATGAATTCATTAGAGTTAACTTGCATCATATTTTGAGCAATGGGGGGAGTGTTCTGCAAATTCTTAAAAGTACTTAAGAAGTGCCTCAAGTCAGCATAAAAAATGTACGAAGAGTTAATTCCTATGTTCTCCCATATTCTGATCTATAAGAACAATAGGCCAAATTAAAACCTGAAAGCACTTTTTAGCGTAAACAGAGTTAATCTTAGCAATGAATTTGGTTTTACTGTGCCAAACTGTTGTTTGGATTTTGGGGTAAAGTTTTCTTTTGCTTAACTAATTATTCCCTGGTTATCCTTTAGAAAAACTGGACATTTTCCATTACTCTGAACTACTCATGATATGCTAAAATACTGGTTCATCTCAGCATCTTGTCTAACTATGCGGGATTTATTCCTCCAGGTAGATGAAATGGAGATCATCCTATCCCTCTATTTTGTTGTTATCTATCATTGCATCTTATTTAAGAACGTAAATCCAAGTTGCTATGGGTCCTTATTCCTTATTGCAGCTTTGCAGGTCATACAGAGCTCTCCAAATCACAATCTCTAGGTTCTGCACTTCACAGAAAGCCAAAAAAAAGCTCTATCTTTCTAAAAATAAGAACAAGCCTTTCTTATATGAAAAAAGAATGCATCCAACTGCTGGCTCTGTGACTGGTGTACCATATCACATCCTATATCACATGATGTATCACATACATATTAGGTGTAATTTCTTAGCCCATTCTCTTTCACATAATAGGATTCAATAGAGGACATCTCAGAGCAGAGGGGACTTCAGCTCAATGGACGGCTCCCTGAGAAATTCACAGCAGGACCTCTATGGCAGCAGAGTTTGGTGATGAAGGAAAGGTTTCCTCAAGATGGTACCTCATTTAAGGGCCACAAATACTTACAGCAAGACTCTGCAATTGAAAGGGGCTATCAAAGAAAACAGCAGAATCACATAGCTAACCACAGCAACTTCTATAGAAGAATCCACTTAATTTACCCCATTTATTCTGACACTGATCATTCTATTCTGCATTGGTGTTTATGGCGACTTCATCACCGTAGTGCCTGCCAGTCTCAATGGTGGTGATGAAGAAGATGGTGGAAGTACCATAAAGGCTAATGTATTAAACGCCGTTTGTACACTACTCGTAAGAAAAAGTGAAGGTAGTGGGTTTTAAGGTGAGGAAGCTGTAAAACACTGGCATTAAGTCTATTACAGAGCTCCCCCTAATGGTGTTTCCATAAATATAGTCATGCATTGATGGAGGTTCCCAGGTGCTGCTCTTCCTATTTCTGCAATAACAACGACTATTCAGACCGGCTCTGCCTGTAAATGCCTCGCACTGCATCCCCCCTAAAACAGCTCATGGATACTACAGAGCAACGCCCATATTTTTGTCATTAGACTTCAGAAATCTCTCTCATCCCTGAAGATAAATAGGCTAGTTCTGGTGGTGGTACTGAACCATGGCATTGTTGAAGGCCTCATAGAGAGGAGACAACGGAATAAATATTAAGAGCATTTGTTGGTTTGTTGTTGTTGTTGCTTTTTCTCTCACTAATCGCTTTGCCATGTAGAATAAACTAGCTCATGATTTTTGAATCCTTGAGCTTGACAATGCTGTTAACATGTGACAGAATTTGTATCTGATGATCCTCCAAAACAAAATAACTGTATGTGAAGTGACAGGGGAACTTGGTCATCAGATGCAAATTCCCCACTGCAGGCTAACAATATTGCCACGGCCAAGTACTGAAAAATCATGAGTTGGACCCCCTAAAATCACAGGATTCTCTTTAAAATCATGACTGTTACATGAACAAGCACATTTTGGTTTTGATTGTTTTTTACATTGTCTAGTGGTCCTTGGAGCCTTCAGGCTACATATGAGTGATGCTTTTTATTTCCAGATTTTTCCACAATATATGGCCTCAAAACATTTTTCTTTAATATATGAATACTGACATTTTAACAAAAATCATATGATCCCTCAAACTAGGCCTTTAATGAAGACACCAAGACCCTTGCAATAAAATTGAGCTAGGGAGAATTGCATGGTCTGAACACAGGGCTACTAAATAAAAACTTTGAATTATAATCCTGGCTGAGACAAAAATCTTTACCTCAATTCCCAGACAAAAATCTTTACCTCAGTTCCCAGACAAAAATCTTTGCCTCTAGTTCAACTTCTGTATCTGCGCAACAGGATTAGTAGTACTTTATCCCAGGGCTTAATGCATATGGTGATTTTACCATTTATCTTACTCAAATATCTTGAATGCAAAAAGGCTTTGTAAATTCTCTGTACTATTATTCTATACTGGTTTATCCTCTAACAAAAAACACAGTTGTAGCGTACATTCAGGTTTTTAATTTTCCTAACCATCACGCCTAGGAACAGTTTCTTTTCATACAGCTGGGACTGTGAAAAATAGCAGTTGGGGGGCACGGAACCCAGTGTCAGTGGGTTGCCTGCACCCCGTTTTGCAGTCACCCCAGCCAGTCGAGCTCCCGGGGCTGGCTGGCTGGCATAGCGCAGCTCTGCCTGTCAGTGCTAGTGGAATATTCCATTATATGTTAAACAATGTTTTCCAAAACAGATGAGTTATTTCTTACTGAAAACAACAACAACCCAATCCTCTGGAAGAAAACTTAAATCATTTGTATTACCCAAACAGTAGGACAGAGACTATCAATGCAGTTTCATTCACAGTGCTGTTGCCAGAGCCACACCTAATGACCTCCCGAGGTGATCACTGGGCCCTAAGATGGTCCTATAAGCACAGGCACTAATTTAGCACGACAAGCTATAGTGATTAACTTCAAAAGACTAGCTAAAATAATGTGGTGAGATACTTCTGAGCCTGTGTCAGAACAACAGGCTAGCCAATAAACACTGGCTATCGCAGTTTGCATTTAGATGGCTCCCTTCATCCAAAGCACGTTATAAATATCAGAGTGTTTTTGCCTCACCCTTGACAGACAGATAAAACATCGTTTAAGAAGCTCCACAGGGAGTCAAGTCAGGCATCTGCATTTGCTATTAACAACGCAAGCAAGTGGTTCAAGGTCCAGTGACTCTGTCACCCACGTTTGCCCAACCAACCAACTGCTGCAACACCGCTTCGGTTTAAGCACCCAAGTTAGAAACTGCAGTCAAAGTCACTTGCGCAAGACCGTTAGCGAATTACTCCCTTAGCCCGCTAATGCCCCGGTTTCATACCCTAACCACTAACTCCTATAGGAAATGTATTACTCGTTATCATAGAAGTCAAGTACATGATTCACACTTTCTGGAAGGTTTCATTTTATTCCTGAACAACATAACTTTCATTTTTCAGATTTTCTGATGTGAACCAATATAAATCACTCTTTAGAGCTAGGGACACATTTTAGGGGGGCAACTTCCCCTTTATTTTGACTTGCATTTCTCCCAGGGGCATATCTGAAGGAAGTTACTGTACACATGGTGGATGTGGGATTTAGTAAATAGGAAAGACATGAAATTTAAGTGATTTTTGGCAGTTATCCCTTTGTAAATGTTAGTTTTTTCCCTGCAAAGGGTGTGTAACCCTTAGTGAATCAGCCTTTTAGTGTTTTATTTGGTAACAGACTTAATAGTATGTTGTACAGTGTCTAAAGGCTTAAGATTAAAATGATACGTATCCGGTAAAAGGACTAAGCTAATCCCCACCAGCTGGAATACAGTGCTGAGGGGCCCTCCTTTCTGGATGGCTTTTGCATTGGAATTAAGACCTCTTCTTAAAACAAACGAAAGAAAGTTTGCAGAAGTGAAGACATACAGTAGTACAGCAAAATGAAGTTGCAGCAATAAAGCTACAGAAACCCTTCTTTTGACTGGCTCTAATCTTGCAGACTAGCTCAGACAGAGCACCAGTCCCTGCTTGCTGCAACACTGGGGCAGACAACCCTCTCTCTGCTGTGTGCAGGCATCAGTCTAATAAAAAGCCTTCTTCCCGATTTGGAAGACGTATTACTTTTGGATTCAAATGCTTCCAAAAATATACGAGATGTAGAAAACACTCCTCATTTGCCAGAAACACATTGGAGTTTTGCTTACATTACATTCTTTCCTCGTATATGTTTGAAAAAAAAGAAAAAGAGAGAAAGGAAAAAAAAGAGAGAGACCGTAATACACTGAACTAAAAACTTTCATCACAATGATAAGATATAACTTCAGGGAAAGAGACTGGGAGACAGCTCAGTCAATACTGTCTTGAAATCTTCTTTTACACCTCTTTCCAAAGTATAAATATGGACCTCATCCAGTTTTCCCAATCTGAACGACTTTGGCTGGGGGAGGTTGGTATGGAAGTCATTTCCCTTTTAGGTGCAGTAGCTGCTTTCCACAGACTCAACAAAGACATGAAATATCATTAACATCTGATTCTGAAAGGCTGACAACCACTTCTTTGTTTTACACAGCCGTCCAGGGAAAGCTGCTGTGTATTACAATATCGCTAGCAAAATTATACCTATTAAGCTCTGATAGGAGCTCTGGAATATTTCTCTCATTTGTTCTGGGATACAGTGATTGAATATGTCTATTGTTTTCACAATAGGCATTTCATAATTTAAACGGATATTATGTGTAAACAACACTTCAGTTAAGGGTGAGCATTGCTGGGCCAGACTCCTAAGCCTGGCTGACCTGTTTGGGACACGGCTTCAAGGATGAGGGTTAAAAAAAACATATGAAAAAGCCAGAAAGGGGTGAGATAGTTTGTGTCCAATGGATGCTGAATCATAGCAGATAATAGTATCCTCCGTCTTCAAACAAGCTGGAAGGCTCTGCAGGCCTCAGCAACGCTTCTCTGCTCCGCGATGGAAGGAAGCAAGTTGAAAGTCTTGCCTGGGGGATTTCTCAGCTCCAGAACTCATTGGAAGAGAAATAGGGAAATGCCATTTTTTATGTGTGCTTATTTCTAAAAAATAATCAAAGCATTCCTCTAAGTTATTTTGAAAGGTGCAAAAAGCATCTTTGTTTTCCTCTAATTCTCTCTAACAGCCCATCAGGATCACGCTATTAATGTTAAAATGTTCTATCAGAAATTAAACTTCTTGCTCATATACAAGTAGAAGAATTATTAATACAAGTAGAAGAATTATTACTCTATTTTTTTCTTTCTTTTTTTTTGGTTGAATGTAGGAACAGAAAATAAAATTTTCAAGTAATGGAGTTAGCTAATTATTTACAGGACTGAGCAAATCAGTGCAAAAGCTGGTTATTTTTAAAAATACACAATTAGTGTAAAATAAACCTCATACTATAAATGAAATGTTTTATTTGAAGGAAAGACTTAAATCTGCAGGTCCAAACTGATCCAATTTTAATCCCTCTCAGGTTCTGAAAGCTTGTAACAAGTATAAATAAAAACATCCCAGTTCCTCTGTCAGGAAGGGTAGTTAACCACTGTTATCACCCCCGTTTTACAGAGAAACTGGTCCCAAAGCAAGGAAATGCTTTGGTGAAAGGTCAAAAAGAGTATTTGTGCCAGGTCTGGGAACAGAACTGTTATCTGCTGCCTTCTAGGTATTTGTTTGAACCACATCCTTCCTTCCAATACACTGCAACTTTTTTTCAACCCCCAAACCAAAATTTCTTTGCTGCTTATTTTTCCCTATAAGGCACCTGAAGTGTAACTGGAAAAAAGAATGCAAAAACTCTGCACAGGGCGTTTATGCCCCTCTTTTGTTCATTTTTCTTGAATATGCTGGTGAAAACATTTCCTGGAAATTCACAGGAATGATGCAGACTGAAGTGCTGCACGAAGATACCTGCCGCTAGTATCACCGAGTGGCATGTTCTTTTAGGAATACGAGCAAATACTCTGTATTATTGTTACTCTTTGCTATTTAGAATTCAGTCCTTGGTAGTATTTGCAGCGAAGGCAATGAAAGCAGTGGGGGATACCCTGGCAGAGATTTGGCTCTGGAGACGTCTTGTGCTCACGCTAGCAGGTAGCCCTGGAAGAGACATTTTCCCCCGTACAGCGTAGCTTCCCCTCTCGCAGAACTACTGTGTGTATGTAAATAAGATAAATTACATTTGGAATGCAATGCTCCTGCACCATTTTTTATTCCGTTTACTGGAAGCTGTCCTTCAAAGGGCTGGTTCTCCCTGGAAGGGAGGTAAGCCCGCTGCCAGAGCATGTCAGGAGAAGATGTTAGTTTAAATTCATACTCATGCTGCCCTCATCTGAAATATAATTCCAAGATCAAATACGATTTATTTGATCGTATTTGGCATATTTCAATGAAAAATAACCAAGGCTGTATTTTGAACTTTCTGTTAATTTATGTTAATGAACTGTCTCCACTTATTTTGATAGATATGTTTATGTCTTTCTCAATAAAGGGGAAAAAAAAAAAGTAAGAACAAGACTTGCTTTTCATACTCTCACTCCATCCCTGGTTTCGCTCACCTCACTAAACAGACCATTTACAATCACTTTATTAGCCTCCTTGCTGCCGTTATATACCAAAAGCCCTTCTACTCCAGTGTCTGTCTTTTCCTGGTGTCAGGCAACTGGCTGCAACAGCTCCAAAGCCTCAAAAATCGCTGCTAGTAATTCAGTCACTGTAAAATTTTCAGACAATGTATTAGGCTGAAGTAAAGTGTGCACAGATGCAGTGCCATTGGGGTTTTCTACCTGCTTAGAGTGGCTTTTAATTTGCTGCATTAAATTAATAGCTAATTTAATAGAGATTTTAATGCAGGGGATTTTCATGAGGAGTTTCTCACTTGCAATACAAATTACTTTGAGGTTTGTGTAAGAATATGGTGATTCTCTTCCAGTTTGGTAGCACAAAATCTAAAATACAGGACAAGTTTTTGAGGAGTTTCTCTGCTGAATTTGTGACTTAAAAAATCTCATGGAAAATTTCTGCATTTTGCACTAGATTTAAAGCAAAACTCCCCTAAATAGTACAGTTTATTTTTTAATACCATGTTTCACACATCCAAATATGCTGATAACAGATTCTCTGTTAGGACTACTAAGCTTAATTGCATGGATAGTGTGAAGCACTATCTGACTGTGGAAATAATAAATGCTTTTCCCTTATTTTTAGATCTCTCACTTTATTTGACTTAGCAATTTGGCTTGTTAATTTTTTTACCGAAAAAAGGTTTAAATCTGTTTTAAAGCTGTTAATTCAATTAGCTTCTCTAAAAAGTCTATTTAAATTTCATTAATGCTTAGCCTATCTCATTAGTTTAAGTTCTTCTTCCCCATTTGTCTCAAACAGCCCAGGAAGTTTAACCTTTTTCTGACATGTGTTTTCCTTTATGAAGTCTCTTTCCTGGGCACAGTTGTGCATCCGTGTTGGTGGTACCTGAGCAGAGAAGAACAATATGGGAGGGAAGATTGATGTGACCAGATGAGCAAAGCACCTACCAAGGAGTTCAGCACCTAAATACTTCTGCAGGTGTGCGTGCAACTTCAACCTAGACAGCGGCAGTTTGTTTAAAGTATAATACGACCAGATCCCATAAATACTAAAGGCATTGTTAGGCTAAAAGACTGGAGATGCAAGGCCAGATTTTCTGGATGAGATCTCTGCCATATTACGGGTTGTTTGGTTTCAGGACAGGAGTTCCTTGCAGTTAAGAGACCAGCCTGGTCTGCCATTGCCAGCATGGGAGATGACAGGGATGCAAGCAGCTCGGCCATATCTCCATTATTTTTCGGTGGGCCAGACCTCACTCTTTCATTGGGCTGAAGGTAAAGCCCAGGTGCATGGCATCGTTCTCCTTAGCTAAATATTTTTTCTTCTCCAGCAAGCTGTGGTGCAGAGGAGCCAATACGCATCCTCAAACGAGCAAGGGAAAAAGTGAGATTTCTTTTGGTCTGGAATACCAGCTGTCCAACAACAGCGATAAGAAAGGTGGTGTGACGTGTTCAGCTGATGCTGCTATGCTGGAAACACCTTCCTAACACGACCTGATCAGTAAAGCTTTGAGAGGTGCCTGAATCCCTTCATACATAAGTAGGAAGTCAGCTCCAGCAGGGCAGTTTCATGACACAGTATAAAGCCTGTGAAAGTGATAGGCAAGAAGGGAAATTGCCACGGAACTAAAATTTGACCTCTTTCATCCCTTTGCTAGCAAAACTTCTCACTGCTGCCAGAGGACATGAATTGACAGAACAAAATTTATAAACTCGCAAGATCAGACAAAACTGTTAAACATTCACCAAGTTTTCAAACTAGAAGCAGCAGTTAACATATCAATACTTAACAGGAAGATATACTTTAAAACTTTTTTTTTATGAGCAGCTCCAGGGAGTAAAATATTTTGGGTATTTTAGGAGTAAGTTACAACCTAGCTGAATCTGATAGGGCTTCCTTTAGCTGGAATCAGGTAGGAGCTGTATATCAGAAAGGAAGCTATAACAGAAGGTCCTGTCATATGGATGGAGCATACATCAAGTGTTTATTTTTTGAGATTGAATATCCAGTCCCCAAGGTGAAACAATAATGAATGACATCTTACTGACTGCCCAGACAGATCTTATGTTGCACTTTTAGATAATATGTAGTAATTTGATATCAGTACTCATAAAATCTTATGTTCATGGAAACCAAAGAATAAGAAATTGCTTTGCCCAAGTTAGGTTTCAAGTTAACAAGATAAATGTGTTTGGTTTTTTTTTTAATTCATGATTTGTATTTTAATTATTTTTGGATATATTTCATTTTATTTATGGTGTGTTGGGTTTTCACATTTATATTTTTGTTTCAATACACTTGGACAACATACCATATAGTTTGCTTTCATTTTAAACCCTCAAGTTACTCCTTGTGCGAGAGGCAAAAACCACATAGGCCTTGATTTTCAGAGCCTGGGTAGGGAAACAGTTGTACTTGCACAGACACTACTAGTCTGCTAGACACATGCCCTAGCTTTTGGTCTCCTAAAACTAGACATTAATCTTAATATTAATATTGACCAAAAAAGGAGGACTCTGCCCATGAAAATATTTTGAAAAAAAAATTAATAGTTTTTCAAAAAGTTTTTCATAGGGTTATTTTTCCTTAATTCTGACAAAAAGTCAATGTTTTCATGGAAAGGAAACATGACTGATTAAAAAAAATTGTTTCCTTGGAAAAAAACCAAACTAACTTTATTTCATGAAGCAGACCATCAGAATGTCCAAACCATACCTTTGGACAAGTGTATGTGTACACTGAATACCAGCCTACCATGAAATGCTGTTACTCTATAGTCTGCAGATACGTAGATATGTTTGTCACATGAAAGGTATAAGGCCTAGCAGCAAAAAGAAAAATAATATTTATTTAGATTATAAAATGTCCACTACTGAGATGGAACCAATCCAAGCCTCAAAGCAGCTTCAAAGGAATTAGAATGACCACTTCAATTTCCTACTACTAAATAAATGGGTTGTATCATTCTAACAGTCTGACCACCGTCACAATAAAGGCAACTTATATATCTCCAAAGAACCATAGAAATTCCTAAACTTACCCAAGACATTAACAATCATAAAATCCATAGGCAGGTACAGGTCTACTGCTAGCTGTTGTTGGTAAATCTGTAAATGATGGGAAAAAGGCAAACACTTTCAACAGAGTTTCCATATGTAATTAAGCTGTAAGGCATATCAAAGTCATGTAATATTATTTTGGAACAGAAAATTACTGTCTGTAATGCTGAGGATACTGGGCTGCCCAGAAAAATTAAAATTTTTCCAAAATGCAGACGAAATGGTAGATTCACATCTAAGAGTCTTCAAAGAGTTAGTTAGTTAATTTGCAGAAGTATTTAGACAAGGGAAGTAACAAGGTAATTTTAACTTTACTTCTGAAAATGTGATGACCAGATATTAAGCTTACACAAAACGAAGATGCAACTTCCAAACAATGAAGACAATCAAATTGTTGATCAGCTTATTAGAAGGAGAACTTGATATTTTTAAAACCTAATTATACATATTTTTCTAAAACAAACTAATTTATTTTCAGGTTATATGACTGCACTGCTCTTCCCTGGGCTTGGGGATCCCTGTATATCCCTTTCAGTCATGGGTCATGGTAAGAACGTTCTCCTCTCTGAATGTTTGTTTCTTTATATTTTATGTCTCTCTCCTTTTACAGTGAGGGAGGGAAAGGAATTCAAGCTGTAGTGAATCCAAATAATTATATGTACAATCTATATATAGCACCAAACAAAGCTTATGCATTAATGGATGATAAAAGAAACTGAAGATGAAACCCCCAGCTTATTATAATGTTGTCTCACATAATATTAGTAATACTTGGCACTCACTTCATGTTCAAAGCAATTCAGAAACATTAAGTAATTAAGCTACATACGATTTAATGCCTTCTGCCAAGATTGTTGTACACAAGCAAGTAACTAGAAGAAAAAGGAACCAAAACCAGATTTAATCTGAAAATATGAATAACAGTTGTAATAATCTTTCTTTTCTTTTTTCATCTAGAGTTTTGCCAAACACATTTTACATTTTTTTTAATGAACAGGAGACCAAAACTTCTGATTCTTAATTGTTCAGGAGTCACACTGAACTCATGAGTAGAGCTATAAAGCCTGACTGCCCATGACAGACGACTGGGAGACTGGACTGACTGGATTAGGTATTGTATATAGCACTTACCCTCTAGATTTCTGTCACCCGCTGCCAGCTGTTGAACAGCACAAAAAATTTGTAACACACGGTATAAATGAAGAACACAAAACTGTATAAAGGGAGGTTTTGCTATTTAAGGAAGCGCAAAGAACTAAGGAAGGCTTTCTTGCTGCAACAGAGTCATTGTTCTGAGCAAAAATCAGAATTTCTGAGTAGAACAGACCTAGTCTGGGGTCACAGTCTTTTGGCTTTGTTTTCCTCATTTATTTATTTATTTTTCGTTATTATTTTCTGAATTACCCACAGTCTCTGCCTCCATGGTGGAAAGGCATTCTTCTGTTCCCTCTGCATGGCAAATAATTTGCTCTTTTTTCCATATCTTATCATGTTTTTTCTCCTCTTTACACCTCACCTTCTGTCAAGAAGGTGGACAATGAGCTGAAAAGTCTGCTGAAAAAGAGCTAGCGATCCATTTAGCTCAGCAGCAGGTCACAACAAGTAACTGTAAAACGCAGGCGTCCACAGCAGCAGCATAGAGCCCCTGGTCCTGCATATTTGCACGCACCCGGAGCAGCGTGCAAAAGCTGCATCAGTTTCTTCCACTCCTTAAACCCCGCAACTGGGGGTACATTTTTATCCCTGATGTAGGTACCTATCCACTTCTCCAAACAAAAAAATCCTTTTGAATATTATTGTCTCCAGCTTCTAAACATGTGCCATGGTTTTACGAGGTCTTTGGTGAGTGTAGGTCAGTGGGGGTTGGGATGAGACAGGTGAATGTTTATGGAGTTATAAGAGAGAAGACAAAGATAGAGCTGGACCAGCCAGTAGGCAGGTGGGGTCAAGATGCCTTCAGTTCAGGGTGGGTAAAAAAAATACATGATAACAATGAAGTATGAGATCATCCAGGGAAACCAAGCAAAAGCAATGGGAAAAGGTGGCAGAAAACAAGCTAAAGAGTGAGACCAGGAAGATGAATTCTGAAATATAAGTCTTGGAAAGAAAGTTACCTTCTATATTTTTTGCTGGGCAAGCGTCAGAAAGAGGGAGCTTGGTGACAAGTGCAAGTGAGGAGGAGATACTAAAGATCACTTGAAGTAACAGCAAGAAGCAGACGGGCATGGACTAAGAGCAGCATGCTGCAGAACCACGTATCCCTCACAACACCGTCACGATGCTTCAGATGCCGTGGCCAGGCTCAACCAGCCGGCAGAGACCGGCCAACAAAATCACCGTGAAGAGCTGCAAGGGCAAAGCTGGCTCCAACGGTTCAGTCTCCCACCCGCTGGAGAGGGGGCAGAGGGTCCCGGAGGCAGAGGGAGGATGGTCCCTGCATCCTCTCCTTCCCCCCTCCTCCTCCCCGGCACTGCTGGCACTATTCCTCTCCCTCTGCGCTCACTCTTTCCATGAAACGGGGATGGGGGGGCGAGGAGAACGGCGAAGGGGAGGTGGCAGGTTCTGGTGCTGGTGCCCGGCACGGCGGCCGGGTGGGCTGCGGGGTCCCGGGGAGCTGTGGGAGCCATGCGGAGCCGTGCTGTTCGCACGTCCATCAGCGCGTCTCTGAGCTCACGGGGCGGGGAGGGGAATATTGGATATCGCTTTGGTCAGGGCTGAATCTATAATTGAGAAGATGAGAGTTCATTACAGATTTTGGCCTTGGAGTGCTTGTCTTGGCAGGAGGCTTGGCTGAGTGTTAAAATCATTACCGAGTGGCCTAAATCTAAACAAACACCCACCTTTTCCATTTATTACCAGGATGAAATGACTTGCCTTGTAGAACTGAAATACCTATAGTTGTCAGCTTCTCATTTCCCAGCGGTGCGTAAAATTCCCTCTCTTATGCCTGGCTTTCCCTCTGGTCTAGCTTTCCCTTATGTTATTCTACTGACAAGAATTATGTATTAAATTACCAGTTATCTGTCGCAGAATGAGAACTTCACTTCACACCAGACAGAGGTCTGTTGTACAGCACTAAGAGGTCCTGTTTCTCTGGTGCAGTGTTGTAAAGCAAGGCAAAGGTTAAATAAAAAAAAGAGCAGGATGATTCTAACATAATGGTAGATGAAAATTCAGGCATATACAGCAAGGGAGCCATTTTTCATCTTTATGAATAGGTAGCTGGACAGAACCAGACAATATTCATAGAGATGTGTTTTTGTCACTGTAAGTAAAGCAACTGGTGGGATCGTACGTGTGGAGGAACAACTGTAGTTATTTTAGAGGTTTTTTCCCCATTTTTGCTGAAGAAGTCTGTCTATATTGTTCCACCCCCAATGAATGCTTCAGGACCTGTGACCCATTTCACAATTCATTTGTACAGAGTACAGCCATTACCATGCAGAAACCACAGCACTCTGCCTAAGAGAACAACTTTTTATTATTACAAAGGAGATAAAAATGATGTATTACACATTATATTCCATCACTGAAGACCATAACACACGAAATATCCCTCTGTCTCTATCTGCCTATCTAAAGATAGGTTGAATAGTGGAGAAATAGAACTACCGATTGAGGGATTTCCCCTCCGGTTTTATTTGTGTGTGCAGAAAATACATGTGAAGAAACGTGTAAAGCAAATCACTCAAAAGAGTGATTGGAAACAAATTTAAATGAGTAGTGTTTAAATAATTAACACCTGCCAAAGTAGGAACAGAGGCCTTATTGCTGATATTAAATCATATCCTTTAACGTCTGAAACAGATGACAGTAAGTAATTCCAAAACAGTCAAGACAGGAAACCAATTTTTAGTTCTTGGAAAGTTGAATTAGTTTCAATAAAGTTGATAAAAAGCCTATTTTGATTCTGTTAATTCTACTATGGAAAGCTGGTTTTACATTAAACTTTTTTTTCTAATTTAATATACTGTAACTAAGCATTTTTGAATCATGATTTAAAGTATATTCATTATTCAGTAAACTAATGATGTATGTTCCACCTGGTTGCTGCAGAGCCCAGTAAGTAAAAACTGTGGGTAGTATCTTGTTACCAAGAACAAATATTGGACTTGCCAAGTTTCCAGTCAGTAAATATAACTCACAATAGCTATGCCAGATAGGCAAATAAGGATGTTCCCTAACAGAAGAAAAACCAAAAAAGAGATACTGTGTAGCGGTTCAGTCCTAAAATTCAAGTTCCATAAAAGCACCCATTGCAGAAATTGGCAATTTTGCCTGAGTGAAGACTGTGGCGTAATGGCTTGGAGCAATGCCTAGATTTTTTTATTCAGAAAGAGTAAGTTAGAGAATGTGTGTGTGTGTGTGTGCGCGCGCGTGTGTGTTAAAATAACAGTAATGTTAAAACACATATGAGTAAAAGCAAAGCTATTCTGGCTGTCACCTCACTCCTAATTCACCTCTCTGTCTCTTGGTACTTCATCAAACTTGTGCTGCGCGGTTAGATCACAGGTTGCTTCTATTTGGAGACTCCCTTCCAGTAAAAAATATGTCTGTCCGTCTTAGATATGATTTTGCAGTATCTGAAACCTCCCACAGTCATTAATGGATGCTACTAATGCAGCATCACCTTGAAGTGGGCCTGGGCATGCGATGGGCTGAGCCCAGCAGATCTGAATGACTGTCCATACCTCTAAGATGTAAAGTACAGTCAAGACCTTCACCGCCCCGGCGCAAGGCAGTTCTCTGCTAGAAGGACAACAGGTCACTTTCTGGAAGGGAGGACTTTCCAGGGACAGAAACGGTGAATTCATCCCCCCAATAAAATAAAGACCATGACAAATCTACCTACCTCCTGTTTCAAACGCAAGCCTCAGTTCTTTGCCCTGTCTTCTCTAGTGTAAATATAAAGAGATGTCTATCTGAAATAAAACACTTCTTAAAAACCTGACTAAACCCAGGCAATGGTGCCATCCCCCAACATACTCCAGGTGCCCAGAGCAAGAGCTGCTTTGCGTTCCAGATCCGTCTGCGCAGGCCTGGCCGTGCTGATAGTAATAGCAAAAACCAAAATCAGCCAGGCCAACTGGAGACTCAGTCAGACGGCAACCTCAAATGCCCAAACTGTGTGCGCATGTTCTCCTATAAGAAAAGGATGAAAGAACCAACATCGTTTGAATGATGCAGTCATATAGCTTAATGTACGACTGGCAGACATTCAGCTCCAGTAGCAATGGCTGTGGTATAAAAGTTAATATAAAAGAGTACTTTACAGATGAGGTAACTAAGTTATAGACAGATCAAGCTGTCACTTGTTCCTGTAGGATTTGAATCTACCTTCTCAGTTAAAACATCCTTTTTCTGTATGCCTCATTTCCAAAGCACAGAAAAGGATGCTTGAGTGGCTATGGCATTCCTGAACGAGAGCTACAGAGGGGGGAAAAGTCTGGAGGAGAGGGAATATTTCACCCCTTTGGTGGCCACAGCTGGAATAAACCCAAAATACTGAATGCACTGACATCAGACTCGGCTTCCCTTTGATTTTACGGTGATCAGAATTGAGGCCCTTCTTCCTATTTACAAACAGCTGCATAAGCTTTCTTTATGAACGACTAATTTTTTCGGGGCGGGGGGGGGGGGAGATAATTGACTTCTTACCACTTTTTCCCCCTCTGTTTTCCCCTTTCTCTAGTAACATCTTTTAACAACAGAGAAAGGGAGAGGAAACCCCAAAACCTCCTTTATTTGTATTTGAAGTAAATAGACACAGGAACGAGACGCAGAGGTTTTGAAGTGGAAGGAGTACAAGTGGGCTCTCTTGCTTTTGCTTTTCCCCTACAGTGAAAAAGTGCACTCTGCACCCAGTTCTTCTCCCCCTAGAAGCCCCCCATTTGTAGAGCACAGACGTATTACAGAATAAAGTACCTTCAGAGAAAAATGTAAAAGTAGATATCTCAAGAGCTGTATCTACTTTTGTAGTTATGGCAGGGCCTTTTCTGCATTAGAAACTAAGTATCGTAAAATCAACCAAGTCCACTTTATGTCCTTACATTCCTCACTCTATTTTTTTTAATTTTAATTAAGAAACCACTTCCCAGCTGCAGGCCAGCAAAATATTTGGGGGCTAAAATTAACAACTTGAAACCAATTTTTTCAATATAAAAAATGCATTTAGTTAAAATGTAAGAAGAAGTTTTCCAGGCTGCCTGCGCAGCCATGTACCCGCACGGTCCCCGGGGCTGGTTGCACCTGGTGGAGCAGAGCCTTCCCGCTGCGGCAAGCGTTGCTCCTTGCATCCCAAGAGAAGCAAGAGCTCTTCAGCAGCCGAGCCAGCAGCGCTGCCGACGCGTTGCGCCCAGGCAAGAACACGTGTGCGTTCCCTCTAGCTCTGTCAAGACACAGTACGTCTGACCCTTATGGATCTGCAGTGTGGTATTGTTTTAACTCTTCCTCCCTTTTTGAAGATATCTGAGAAACCAGGATGCTTAAATAGTCCAATATATTCAAAGTCCAAGTGCAGTGCTGTTACCTAGGAAATATACTACAATCCTGACAGTGATGTTCTTTTAACAAATCCACTTTTAATGGAATACATGGATTAAAAATTAAGTCTATAAATTAACCTAGGAGCTGGATGTGACTAGGTTATTGCTGGAGAAGAGCACCACATTTAACTGTATGTGTACAAAGAGGAACTGACAAGGCTTTGCCAGCTCATATATTATTATTTTAATCAGTTCTGAGCTAATGACAAGAATAGAAATGAGACACTTTTTTAATGAAATGGTACTTCCCAACTTTCTTTGGTCAGGCACAGATTTGCCAGGTCATCTCTATCCCCTGAATAGCTGCATCCCCCCAGTAAAAATAGTTAACTCCTCCTCATATTGTCTATCCAATTCCCCCTCTGCTCTCTTGTCTTTCCTTGTCTATGTTTCCAGTTTGGGTATCTACTTCTCTCTCTCTCTCTCTTCCTTTTTTTTTAACTTTTTTTGGGAACATGAAGTCAAAAAAGTCAGTCTATCAATGAAGTGCCATTAACTTTCTTATAGATCTTTACTTTCTGTATTCCCGTCTCTCCTTTCTAACTCTTTTGCTTTTGTTTTAAAAAAAAAATATTTTGGACCCCAGTACAGTTCCCTCAGCGAGGCAAGTGAACAGAACAGGGTCCGAAAGCATGTTCATTCAGCCCATCAGAAATGCAAGGGTAGGTGCAGTGGCTTAAGCTATCTTTACAAGGCTTTGCTCCCCCTCTACTTATGTGCAAACCAGATGATTCACTGTATGTTACTCACCAGTCATAGCTGGTTGATCTATGCTTTGACAACGATTTGCATGACTACAAGCATTCAGTTAGAGAACAGCATCACATTATGTGGTTGCCCATTTAACACTAAAAATAATGGACAGTTAATATCCTAAATTAAAATCATCAAAAGCCACAAGCTGCACAATGATCACCCACATGCTTCATTGCATACTTACCATTAATAAAAGCAGTTAATTCAGCTCAGCACACAGACTTTGAGAACAGAGAAAATGAAATACATCAGTGAGGTATTTGACTAGTTTTAGTAGTTTTCTTGCCTGAAATAATAAATCCAGCTTTCTTGCAGAATTGTCATAGAGAACACCTCTCACCTTTTCTAATCCAAGAAGCCTGTGACCTTTCTGAAGAAAGCTCATAGGCTGTCTTTTGCAAAAGACAAAATGGCACACAAAACCAAATAAAAATTATACTAAGCTTTGATTGTTTGCTTACTACCCATGTAGATGACTTACAAATTGCCTTTATGTGGATTAAAGTGACCACAGGACCACAAGTTTAGAAAAATTCAGCAAGAACATTATGCTGAAAACAAAACAAAAAAGCCCTACCTTGTCCCCAGAATAGTCTGCTCTGACATAACTTTTCACAGTGAAGGAGAAAAAATAATGGCTTAAGGCATGTTGCCCACTAACAGGCTATAAAGTCGGTGAATCTTCAGCCTTAGGTTCTTTGTCCCCGTGGCTGCAAATGATGAGCTATTAGCAAAGAGCTGACATTGGGAGAGTAGCACTTCCCACTGAACCCTGGAGGTCAAAGACAGTCAATGCTGTTCTTACTGAGGCAAAAATATTTAAAGGACTACCTTATACAGCAAATTATATGTTCTGGGAGTGCACATAAGATACTCTGCTTTAGTTCTGTGAAGAATGTAGACTTCGGCATCATTAGCTAATCTGATTTATAATGAAAATTAATTATTATGGTCATTAGACTAAACGGCTTCTGTCATCTGCAAAGACATAATTGGTACAGAAAATTGTTTCATAGCTAAGGAACAATCAATCAACACAGACCGAACATGCACATGTATTTTTCCTCTCTGTTCTCTCCCAAAATGAAGACCCAAACACAGAGTGGGGGACTGGGATGCAAGACCCGTGGTGAGTGATGTGCCGAGGCAGTCACAGCCCAGGCTAAATGAGAAGCTCAGGAACGGGGTAGGAAGGGAGAGACGGGGCTTACAGGGCTATAACTGTGTCACATGCTCCTGCAGTTGGTACCGCCTCGGTCAGTGCCAACAAGGGAGTGAAAACTCACAGTTCTCTCAGTAAATCTGCATCAGATATGTACAGCATAAGGTTTATATTTATCTCTTTATTGCTAGCTTCACTGGCATGTAATGGAAGGAGAGCAAATACTACAGAGCTTAAGTGCAAAGAAATGTGTTCCTCCCTCCATTCCTCCCTTTGGAATGAAAATACTTGAAAGGACAATGACAGATGCAGCACTAAAAGCAATTTTTTTTTCCTTCCAATCTCCAGCAGTCTCTCAGAAGCATGAAATTAACATTGTTAGTTAATTTGAATTTCCTATGCTGTTTGGTTGGTTGCCTCTGGTTCAAGAAATACATCATAAGCAAAGGTGGGAATTTTCCAAACCACATCTGACAATAGACCAAAGCTTGAATGAATCATTGGAAAAACTTATGATTAACCGTCTTTCAATTAAAATCTTCCAAGGATATAATGTCTTTATTCAGCAAAGTTTGCTGTAAAAAATGCACCTTCCACATTTAAGATACTGTAAAAAACAGAGACATAGAAAAGTAGCATGGAGGAAGCTAAAGGATCCTGGATATTTTTGAAATGCTTTCGGTACTCTTGTAAGAGTTTGTATCATCTGACCTATTTTAAAACCTGTCTACCTAAAAATTTGAGCTGATTTATGCAAAAGCTAAGCCCACTATGTTATTTCATTTTAGACGATTTAGCAAAAAGTGGTAAAAAGTTCAAAGTAGACACGGACACATAGTGTGCTTAATTTCTTTTTTCTTACTAGGGTATGCAAAACCAACCAAATTTTATATTGATATAAACCATCCTTAGACCTCTTAAAATCTACCTACCAAGGGCTTCACAAAAATATAGCTGTGTTAGTTTGAAAACAGTTAAACTGATGCAATTCTTTGTGTGTCGAATGGTTTTAGAAACAGAGAATGTTGTGAGGTTGCTCTGTGGGATAAGAGATTGCTTGTCTTAATCTGCTCCATTCCCCAATCTGTTCTTTAAACCTGTTCCAGATGATCTGGAATATTCAGAACCATAAATGTACTGAGTCTGGAAATTTGGAAAGAGAAAGTATTGAAACCAGAAGATCTGATTTCCTTAAGGAAGAATACAAGAACATCTGAGCTCTCGCCAAAGGGCTTGTTCTGGGTTCTGTATTCAGCTTCCGGGAGGTCATTTGATATAAAAGCTGTTCTTTCCATCAGAAGATATGCTATTGTTCTTTGTATAGTCTCATACCAGAATGAACAATTAGCATTTTAAGGAAGGGATTGGCTCCACAGGACACTGTAGTATAATCACAGCATTTTCATATCTATGTGGATCTAGTTTCAGTTTGTCAATTAAGATAACCAAACCTAAATCTATCAAAGATGTTTATTTTTGAACACTGAGACATATTTACACAGTATTTACAGCAGCAATAATGAAATGTTGAATGTGAATATCTCCTTGAGAGGACTGCAGAAACATTTCAAAGATATATAGGCAATAGTTGTTGTTCTTGCTTTGCAAATGGGAAACAAATTTTCAGAGAAGGGTGACTGGCTAACTTTTTAAGAGTACAGACTGAAGGACAGTGAATAAGACCACAGGGGGAAACTATAAAATATCCAAACCTGGTTTTAGGCCGGTGTCATGCCCTGAAAATGAACCTTTGCCTCTTCTTTAAGGCCACAAAGCACCATTTTTCTACACAGCTGAAAAGTCATGAGCCAGCGCAGCAGACGGGCGAAGTGGTTCACCCAATATCCCCTACCAGAGAGCTCCTCAGTGGCAAGAGCTGGAAGCTGAAATGATGGACACCTGACTTCCCAACTCATCTCCTTCTTCTTCTGAGATTATAAACACAATTTCGTCAACCACAATAATCAAATTCCTAACTGGTATTGGTGTCTTTTACAATATGTAATGTTGAAATAGTTCAATACTGAACAGTACTTATCTCAACTGCTACGACCTGTAGAAACATAGCTGCCTGCACTGAGGTTCAAACAATCATAAGCAACACAAATGTTCTTTTTTTTTTCTTTTTACCACTGGAGCAATGAGTTTTTTATTTTAAAATGTTTGTCATCTGCAGAAAACCCCAGGTTTGGCACTAGGTGATGTCAGGTTTTCAGTGAAATGCAATGTTAGTGAGCAATTGGCAACTGTGTCTTGTAAGTTAACGCCAATCAAAAAGAAAAAGGAAAAAAAAAAAAAGAGTTCCAGATTGTTTTCAAGGAAAAAAGAAAATATGTGTTTTGGGCTATGGATGTCAAAATGTATTCCAATAGCACTGGGTCCTTCCCTTGACTGAAATGTTTTGCAGTATAAATTATCACAGAGCTAATAATATTGAAGAGGTGGGTAGGTGGCCAAGATAAATGCGCCATGTGGCAGAAGACGGGGTTGACTGAGGAATGACAGCGGACAAGCAGTTATTATCCAAATCTAGTGTGTGCTATGCTCAAGTTCACTGAAGAGGGGGAATGTATTGAGAAAGAAACATTCGTATATTCTCTCCCTCTCCCAGGCTGCAGCATTCTTACGTGCATAGATTCTCCAGACCCGTCGTGTTTTCCCCTCCTTATGCTGCTTTTATGGATTCATGCACATAGGGGAGAAAGGTTTTATGTATCCAATAAAAAATGTGAATGTGTAGGTATATAAATATGTAGAGTAGCTTATAATGATTTCCAAACTGTACAAACTAAGAAGAAAAGAAAGAAAAAGCAATAAGAGAATTATTCTAATAGCTTTTATGAATGTGCCCCTTCCACTGTTGTTGCCTACAGCTAACAGTAGCTGAACAATGAAAACACATTGGAAGACTGACTGAAACTCAGTATTTCCCTGACGCAGGTGCGTCTAGTTCTTTTTTAGCAGGCAAAATCTCTAGGAGAGATTATGAATTACAAGCAGTGAAAACACAAAGGCAGCAGTCCTGCAGATGAATGGGGCAAAATTCAGATAAATTTGAAATGTAGAAAAAAGCAGAAGTATGATGCTTTCACTAAACTTGCAGGGTGAAGCGCATAACAATAAAAATGACATATTTCTGTTGTAAAAGGAGAGGCAGGATCCTATGGTTTCCGTTTGGTCTGACAAAAAATGGGCATTTTTAACACAACTTCCATTTATGTCTCATCCACACAACTGCTCACTATGTTATGTTCATTTACCCTTGCACAGTTCCAATGAAGGCGGTCAGAAGAAGAATGCATTTGAAGACGGGTAAGTAGAAAAGCTCTGGGAAAGGACTTAATCTGAATATTAGAACATTTACCGCTGCTGTCAATGCACAGAATAGACTCAGCTCGAGTTTGGGGTCTCAGGACAAGCTGGCATAGCTGACATTTGGGAAGCTACCCCCTTTTATTTGTCAGCTGAGCAAATCTCATACAGAAATCATGGAAAGGCAATAAGCATCAAACGTTGCAAATTCTTTTTCTACAGAATAAAATGCAGCATCCAAAGGCTTTAATGCTCCAGATAGGTATTGCCTCAGCTTGCCAATTTCAGAGTGGAACCACACTTTAAATATTCTGCAGACTGTAGTTAAGTGCTGTAGTATGTTAAACTTTCCAGTCTTACATATTTCAATTGATTCTTTGTTCTCCTCTTTCAGAACAGGTTAATGAAGCTAAAGGGAAGGAGAGGAGGATTGGTCGTTCAATCAACTGCAACATATGGAAAATCCAACATTTCAGTCAATTCTAGGAGTAAGCTAACACACCTATTCTGGTGAGACTGGTATTAATAGTTACTTATTCCTCTGTTCTATTCTTAA